>NC_091979.1:250274835-250574835 GCF_044704955.1 Pristiophorus japonicus | reverse complement strand
GTTCTGTTTTCATCACCTCAAAATCAACTTTTTCCTATCTATTACTTTTGTCTTACTCAACCATTATCTCAAACCTTATTATGTTGTAATCAGTATTCCCAAATATCCTCTAAGCTTACTTCTCTTGTCCGCCCTGGTTCATTACCCATTCTCGATCCATCAGTGATTCCTCTCATGTTGGGCTTCTAAGAAAGGAGTCCTGGACACACTGTAAATACTCCATTCCCTTTTCCCCTTTCCCTACCTCCTCTTGACAGATTATTTAGTATAGCTCAAATCTCCCATGATTGTTATGCAATGTATTGCAGGCGGGAGTCCAGAGAGGCAGCGGCCGATAAAAGGCTCAGCAGTCCGGGGAGCGTCGAGAGAGGCGGGAGTCCAGAGAGGCAGCGGCCTATAAAAGGCTCAGCAGTCCGGGGAGCGTCGAGAGAGGCGTAGCGGTGCAGCTCCAGCTGGGAGAGAAGGCAAAAAAGAAGTAGAAGGAAATCAAAAGGTGACGTCACAGCCAACGTGGTAAGTGATTGGCTGCTGATTGGTGAGTAGTTTTTCTTTTTCTTTATTAGTCAGTAACTTTTAACATTGTTGTCGGCAATTTAAGTGTATCTAAGGGTTAAGTCATGGCAGGACAGCTCGGTCATGTGATATGCTCCTCCTGTACCATGTGGGAACACGGAGACAACACCAGTGTCCCTGACGACTACATGTGCGGGAAGTGTGTCCACCTCCGGCTACTGACGGTCCGCGTTGCGGAGTTGGAGCTGAAGGTGGATTCACTCTGGAGCATCCACGATGCTGAGAATGACGTGAGTATCACGTGTAGCGAGTTGGTCTTACTGCAGGAGAAGGGTCCACAGCCAGCGAGGGAATGGAAGACCAGCAGGAAGAGTAGTGCAAGGAAGGTAGTGCAGGGGTCCCTGTGGTCATCCCACTGCAAAACAGATACACTGCTTTGAGTACTGTTGAGGGGGATGACTCATCAGGGGAGGGCAGCAGCAGCCAAGTTCATGGCACCGTGGCTGGCTCTGTTGCACAGGAGGGCAGGAAAAAGAGTGGAAGAGCGATAGTGATAGGGGATTCAATTGTAAGGGGAATAGATAGGCGTTTCTGCGGCCGCAACCGAGACTCCAGGATGGTATGTTGCCTCCCTGGTGCAAGGGTCAAGGATGTCTCGGAGCGGGTGGAGGACATTCTAAAAAGGGAGGGAGAACAGCCAGTTGTCGTGGTGCACGTTGGTACCAATGACATAGGTAAAAAAAGGGATGAGTTCCTACGAAATGAATTTAAGGAGCTAGGAGCTAAATTAAAAAGTAGGACCTCAAAAGTAGTAATCTCGGGATTGCTACCAGTGCCACGTGCTAGTCAGAGTAGGAATCGCAGGATAGCTCAGATGAATACGTGGCTTGAGCAATGGTGCAGCAGGGAGGGATTCAAATTCCTGGGGCATTGGAACCGGTTCTGGGGGAGGTGGGACCAGTACAATCCGGACGGTCTGCACCTGGGCAGAATCGGAACCAATGTCCGAGGGGGAGTGTTTGCTAGTGCTGTTGGGGAGGAGTTAAACTAATATGGCAGGGGGATGGGAACCAATGCAGGGAGATAGAGGGAAACAAAAAGGAGGCAAAAACAAAAGACAGAAAGGAGATGAGGAAAAGTGGAGGGCAGAGAAACCCAAGGCAAAGAACAAAAAGGGCCATTGTACAGCAAAATTCTAAAAGGACAGAGGGTGTTAAAAAAACAAGCCTAAAGGCTTTGTGTCTTAATGCAAGGAGTATCCGCAATAAGGTGGATGAATTAACTGTGCAAATAGATGTTAACAAATATGATGTGATTGGGATTACGGAGACGTGGCTCCAGGATGAGCAGGGCTGGGAACTCAACATCCAGGGGTATTCAACATTCAGGAAGGATAGAATAAAAGGAAAAGGAGGTGGGGTAGCATTGCTGGTTAAGGAGGAGATTAAGGCAATAGTTAGGAAGGACATTAGCTTGGATGATGTGGAATCTATATGGGTAGAGCTGCAGAACACCAAAGGGCAAAAAACGTTAGTGGGAGTTGTGTACAGACCTCCAAACAGTAGTAGTGATGTTGGGGAGGGCATCAAACAGGAAATTAGGGGTGCGTGCAATAAAGGTGCAGCAGTTATAATGGGTGACTTTAATATGCACATAGATTGGGCTAACCAAACTGGAAGCAATACGGTGGAGGAGGATTTTCTGGAGTGCATAAGGGATGGTTTTTTAGACCAATATGTCGAGGAACCAACTAGGGGGGAGGCCATCTTAGACTGGGTGTTATGTAATGAGAAAGGATTAATTAGCAATCTCGTTGTGCGAGGCCCCTTGGGGAAGAGTGACCATAATATGGTGGAATTCTGCATTAGGATGGAGAATGAAACAGTTAATTCAGAGACCATGGTCCAGAACTTAAAGAAGGCTAACTTTGAAGGTATGAGGCGTGAATTGGCTGAGATGGATTGGCGAATGATACTTAAGGGGTTGACTGTGGATGGGCAATGGCAGACATTTAGAGACCGCATGGATGAACTACAACAATTGTACATTCCTGTCTGGCATAGAAATAAAAAAGGGAAGGTGGCTCAACCGTGGCTATCAAGGGAAATCAGGGATAGTATTAAAGCCAAGGAAGTGGCATACAAATTGGCCAGAAATAGCAGCGAACCTGGGGACTGGGAGAAATTTAGAACTCAGCAGAGGAGGACAAAGGGTTTGATTAGGGCAGGGAAAATGGAGTATGAGAAGAAGCTTGCAGGGAACATTAAGACGGATTGCAAAAGTTTCTATAGATATGTAAAGAGAAAAAGGTTAGTAAAGACAAATGTAGGTCCCCTGCAGTCAGAATCAGGGGAAGTCATAACGGGGAACAAAGAAATGGCGGACCAATTGAACAAGTACTTTGGTTCGGTATTCACGAAGGAGGACACGAACAACCTTCCGGTTATAAAAGGGGTCGGGGGGTCTAGTAAGGAGGAGGAACTGAGGGAAATCCTTATTAGCCGGGAAATTGTGTTGGGAAAATTGATGGGATTGAAGGCCGATAAATCCCCAGGGCCTGATGGACTACATCCCAGAGTACTTAAGGAGGTGGCCTTGGAAATAGCGGATGCATTGACAGTCATTTTCCAACATTCCATAGACTCTGGATCAGTTCCTATGGAGTGGAAGGTAGCCAATGTAACCCCACTTTTTAAAAAAGGGGGAAGAGAGAAAACAGGGAATTATAGACCGGTCAGCCTGACATCAGTAGTGGGTAAAATGATGGAATCAATTATTAAGGATGTCATAGCAGTGCATTTGGAAAGAGGTGACATGATAGGTCCAAGTCAGCATGGATTTGTGAAAGGGAAATCATGCTTGACAAATCTTCTGGAATTTTTTGAGGATGTTTCCAGTAGAGTGGATAAGGGAGAACCAGTTGATGTGGTATATTTGGACTTTCAGAAGGCGTTCGACAAGGTCCCACACAAGAGATTGATGTGCAAAGTTAGAGCACATGGGATTGGGGGTAGTGTACTGACATGGATTGAGAACTGGTTGTCAGACAGGAAGCAAAGAGTAGGAGTAAATGGGTACTTTTCAGAATGGCAGGCAGTGACTAGTGGGGTACCGCAAGGTTCTGTGCTGGGGCCCCAGCTGTTTACACTGTACATTAATGATTTAGATGAGGGGATTAAATGTAGTATCTCCAAATTTGCGGATGACACTAAGTTGGGTGGCAGTGTGAGCTGCGAGGAGAATGCTGTGAGGCTGCAGAGCGACTTGTATAGGTTAGGTGAGTGGGCAAATGCATGGCAGATGAAGTATAATGTGGATAAATGTGAGGTTATCCACTTTGGTGGTAAAAACAGAGACACAGACTATTATCTGAATGGTGACAGATTAGGAAAAGGGGAGGTGCAAAGAGACCTGGGTGTCATGGTACATCAGTCATTGAAGGTTGGCATGCAGGTGCAGCAGGCGGTTAAGAAAGCAAATGGCATGTTGGCCTTCATAGCAAGGGGATTTGAGTACAGGGGCAGGGAGGTGTTGCTACAGTTGTACAGGGCATTGGTGAGGCCACACCTGGAGTATTGTGTACAGTTTTGGTCTCCTAACCTGAGGAAGGACATTCTTGCTATTGAGGGAGTGCAGCGAAGGTTCACCAGACTGATTCCCGGGATGGCGGGACTGACCTATCAAGAAAGACTGGATCAACTGGGCTTGTATTCACTGGAGTTCAGAAGAATGAGAGGGGACCTCATAGAAACATATAAAATTCTGACGGGGTTAGACAGGTTAGATGCAGGAAGAATGTTCCCAATGTTGGGGAAGTCCAGAACCAGGGGTCACAGTCTAAGGATAAGGGGTAAGCCATTTAGGACCGAGATGCGGAGGAACTTCTTCACCCAGAGAGTGGTGAACCTGTGGAATTCTCTACCACAGAAAGTTGTTGAGGCCAATTCACTAAATATATTCAAAAAGGAGTTAGATGAGGTCCTTACTGCTAGGGGGATCAAGGGGTATGGCGAGAAAGCAGGAATGGGGTACTGAAGTTGAATGTTCAGCCATGAACTCATTGAATGGCGGTGCAGGCTAGAAGGGCCGAATGGCCTACTCCTGCACCTATTTTCTATGTCTATGTTTTCTACCCCTTTTATAGATTTGCTCACATTTTTCCTCCAAAATAGTCAGGTCTGGGGGTAACAAAGGCATGAATGAGGCAAGGGCGGAGACGGGGCGATGTTAGAGGTGGAAATAGATGGTCTTAGTTATGCTGCAGATATGTGGTCAAAAGCTCATTTCAGGGTCAAATATGTAATCAAGGTTGCGAAGTGTGGTTCAACCTCAGACAGATGTTTGGGAGAGGGTTGGAGTCAGTGGCTAGGCAACGGAGTTTGCGGCGAGGACCCCTTCACGCGTGCGCTGACACCTTTTTGTCTCGTGGCGGATATTGCCCCGCGGCCCGCACGAATGGGTGTCAATGGTAGCCTCGCGGGTTGCAAAATGGGCTGACATCCGCTCATGGAGCGGAAGTTAAAGGGGAGGTCGCCAGCATCATCTTGGTGGTTTTGCCGACTCTCCGGTTGGCTCCAATACTTGCACCATAGCGTGGTCTGGGCTGCCATCATGCAGCCTGGCATTCTGTTTTGGGGGCCAGACTGCAGCCCCTGGTGGAGGCCATCAGCAGCCTTCCCCTTTAAGTGAAGGGGAGGGACATTGAAAGGCATCAGCACTGGCAATCGCACCCCGTTAGCACCGCTGGACCTGCCCCTACAGGAAGTGGAGTGTGCGAGATTGCGTTCCACTTTGAGGGGTGGTGAGGCCAATTCAGCGTCCGGGGCGGGACTTTAGCTCCGGGCACAGGAAGTACTGCCTCGAGCAGGTTACTGCCCCCAATTGGAGCACAGGGCAATTTCACCCCCACTGTGTCTGTGAGGATACATCAATCTGATTGGTTGAAGAGCCTCGCTGTTGCTTTCTCTGTTCAGTCCTCACAGACCCCCCTGTAGAGGGAGCCGTGCTGGAAAAGACACCAGATTAATGGAATTCTCCACTGACCGCTGACTTTTTGTGAGCTTGTCAGCAAGGTGAAAGACGAGCACCATTCGTTCGCTGCTGAGAGCAAATTCCGGGCCATTAGGATCAGCGAATCTGTCCTAAGAGGTAAGTTTTAAAGGAGGAAAGAGAGACGTAGAGGGTAAGGGAGGGAATTCCAGAGTTTTAGGGCCTAGGTAGCTGAAGTCACGGCCCCCAATGGAGCAAAGAAAATCAGGGATGTGCAAGAGGCCAGAATTGGAGGATCTTAACACCCTCTGACTTGTATTTTACTGCTTACGTAGTTCAACATTCTATTTTCTCTGTGGATTGCTGCGTGGCAGTGATTGGACATGTTGAGCGTAAAATGCAACAAGACTCATGTCTTTTTCAACTTCCTCCGTAGCTATTTTATCATTCATGCAGTATGTGTATCACCATTTATTCTCTTGTGTGTTCTACTTTACACTTGTCTGCATTAATTTCATCGACCATTTTACTGCCTGCATATATTTTTTATGCAACTCAGATTTTTGAGCTGCCTCATTTCAATTCTACTGGTTATATTTTGGCATCCTCTACAAATTTGACTTGTGTTTACACCGACTGCATGTAAAGAAACATAGAACCCAAGTTTTGGGTGGAGTTGCTCCTAGTTTTTTTTGGAGCAACTCCACCCGAGCTTAGTTTGGAGTATGTTAGAAATTGCAATTCTCGGATATTAGTTTGCTCCAGTTCTACTGAGTTAGTTTAGATTGGCTTTAGGTAAGGTTTTTTTTTCAAAAGGGGGTGTGTCCAGCCACTCAGGCCTGTTGATGATGAAGAAGATCAAGAAGATCCTGGCTGGGGCAGGCACATCAACACCTAATTATGCCTAATTTGATCCTTTGGAAATCATCATACCCCATTAGTCCAACCTATTACTTGAATGACTCACCTCATTTGTAAAACTAACTGTTTGTTTGGCATTGTGCCTCCGCCAGGGACTGACTGTTGGAGTAACGTGTTGTAAGCCACCCCCCCCCCCGCCCCCCCAGCAGCACTCTTTCTTTCTCCCCCACGTCCCAACCCTTCGCTCTGTGTGTCCCTCCTCACTCCTGCACTCCCAACAGCACTCTTCCTCTCCCCGCTCCACTCCCCAGCCCCCAACCCCTCGCAGCCAGCAGCAGGACCAATCTGTGTGTTTCAGATACTGTAGTGCAATTAGTCGTTGGCTTCCTCGGTCCACGGACACCCATCCCACTGCAGCAGGAGAGATCTCCGAGCCACGACACACCACACCAGCATGCCCCTCGGTCATGGCTAGGTGCAGGAGGAATGCGTGACTGAAGGGATGAGGGATGTTTATCTTTTGCAAGTGTTCCTTAAAGATTGTGTTTGGTATGTTAATGGACCATGAATCAGTTGTAATGTTAAGTAATGAACTTTATTGATATGCTTACAATGTACTTTACTTTAGTGCAATAATAATAAAACCATTCTTGTCATGATTCTGTCTCAATGTACAATACATTTCATTGAAATCTTTATAATGTACTTTACTGCAATAAAATCATTATTGTATCAAATTTGATTTGACTCTTTCCGATCACTTAACAACCCCAAACATTTATATAGTTCTAAAGTTAGAAAACGTAGTAAACAATTTCAATCTGTAAACAAAATTACTGAACAACCATAAGATAACTTTAAAGCAGTAAATTTAAACAACTTACTAAGATCACTTAAAAACTCTGATCTGCTGAATGAGGATAGTTGCTTATATACTTGTACAGTTCCAAAACTTCGTACACAATTTCAATTTGTAAACATTTCCAACATCTACTACATCAACACCAGCAGCAAAGAAAGGCTGCACCCAGCTCTCATTCACATCTCGGTGCATGTGCACTGCCTCATGGGGAGGGGGGTGTAGGGGAAGAGAAGGGGTGGTGGGAGGAAGAGAGAGGGGGTCCCTGCTTGGATCACTAGAGGCTGATACTGAGATTGCAGTGGGAGGGGCATTTGATTGGTAGGAAGGTGTGCGCTTATTGCAGCAGCTAACTTTTCGATGGCCTCTGCCAGCATTTGCACTGGCCGTGCCATTCCCGCACTCAGTTCACGTGGCATAACTGCTATTTGCCCACACAGCGCTGTCAACTCATCACCAACCCCTCTGGTGCCCTCGAGTGAACGGGTAAGGTCATTGCCCTCCACACCCAATGCAATAATGTCAAGCCCATTTGTTGAACGCTGCATCTCAGGAGAGCCTACTCTGGTTCTCCTTCCTCTCGCCCTGGCTCTGCCTCATGGCACCACTCCAGTGCGAGGCGCAGGGTGGGACGGTGAGGTGTTCCACATTACATTCCTCCACCACCCCTGGGACCCTCTACCTCTGAGAATGGGGCCCTGGGTGCTGCAAGCTGCATTCTACCACCACCACTGGGACCCTCAACCTCAAAGGATGTGAAACCATGGAACGTCTTACCAGAACTTGCATCACTAAGCGCGGATGGGTATGCGAGGAGAACTTAAAGCACCACGGAAGGATGGGGGGTGGATGAATGAGTGGAATGTTGGAGGAGAACTCATAGTAGGGCCTCACTATCCCAGAGAATACCATGAACTGATCCATATTACGATCGACATTCTTCCCTGAACATATATCCATTCGCCCCTCCTCCCCGTCACCACCTTGGTCTTGATTGCATGCATCCGACTCTTCCTCTGAATCTTCTGGATTGACGTTATGTTCTGCAAAATATAACCGAACAGTCAAATGGTTAGCAGCATAGGAGTGGGCAAGATGGGTAACATGGATAGTCTCGCACAGAGGCTAGGCAGCAGGGTGATTTGAAGGTCACGATGCATTTTCAGGACTTGCCCTCTCCCAAGCGTGTGGGCCCAGCTTGTGCATCACTGATTGCCTTTCTCCAGGCACGACTCATCATGGCAGCGACCCTCTGTTCCAAGGATGTCAGTGGGTGCAGATTTGGTGGGCCTCCTCCTGTTCGTGTTCTTTCCCTTTTGTTGTGAGCCAATTTCTTCTGCAATGATGAAAATATAACTTTTAAGAGAGGGTGCCTTTCTGCTGGGTGGGACATATACAGCTGGTCACATTTAGAATTGCAATTCCATTGAGAAAATGAAAATATTACTTACACTAACGACTTGACCAAGGTCCTGCCATTTCTTTTTACACTGGGCTCCAGATCTCCTGGTATTCACCACTGCACAGTATTCGTCTGCAAGCAGGTCCCAGCGTTTCTTGATTTCTTTGGGTGCCACCTTTGTGCGGCCTCTGTTGCTGGTGTCCAGCTCCTGCCATCTACCCTCAATGACATTAACTAGTGTCTCAACTTCGTCATGCAAAAAGTTCTTCGTTCTCGCTGCACGTTCTTGCATTGCTGTACAGGTACTGGATTTCCACTCTGATTATTAAAAACAGTCCTTTTCTTGCATGCACGTGTGCAGCACCCCTTTGCACTCCAAGAATCACTTAAGACTTTTCACTCCTTCCCTTCCTGCACCCATAAATCACATAGCTTGCTGCAACAGAGTGCCACGTTTTCCCTTTAAATGTCCTTGCTTGCACCTATGTGGCACCCTTGCACAAGAAGCAATAAAATAATGTTCAATCCTTTTCCTACCTGCAACCAAAAATCCCAGCTAGTTTTAAATAGCCGATTGCCAAGGTCGAGGTTCCATTGAGCATGCGCGCACATTGCAACGCGCACACGCAACGAAGCCGGCTGTATTTAGACACGCAGGGGCTTAGCCCCGCCCACCTGCAGAGTACTATAGGCTTGCTCTGCACCAGGAAGACAACGCTGCGCCACGCCACGGTCCAGGAGAACCGGAGAATTGCTCTAATTTATTCCGGCGCACCTTCGAGCCCAGGCAGGTCACGTAAGTCTCGGAGGTGCGCCGTATTCAACAGATGCCGAAACTTGGGCCCTTAGAAATTAAGTGCAGGAGCAGGCCATTTGGCATCACCATTCAATATGATCATGGCTGATCATTCAACCTCAGTACCCCTTTCCTGCTTTCTCTCCATACCCCTTGATCCCTTTGGCCATAAGGGCCATATCTAACTCGCTTTTGAATATATCGAACGAACTGGCTTCAACAACTTTCTGCGCTAGAGAATTCCACAGGTTAACCAGTCTGAGTGAAGAAGTTTCTCCTCATCTTTGTCCTAAATGGCTTACCCCTTATTCTCAGACTGTGACTCCTGGTTCTGGAACTCCCCAGCAACGGGAACATTCTTCCTGCCTCTAAACTGTCCAATCTCGTCAGAATTTTATATGTTTCGATGAGATCCCCTCTCATTCTTCTAAACTCCAGTGGATACAAGCCCAGTTGACCCAGTTTCTCCTCATATGTCAGTTCTGCCATCCCAGGAATCAGTCTGGTGAACCTTCGCTGCACTCCCTCAATAGCAAGAATGTTGTTTCTCAGATTAGGAGACCAAAACGAACACAATATTCTCGGTGTGGCCTCACCAAGGCTCTGTACAACTGCAGTAAGACCTCCCTGCTCCTACACTCAAATCCTCTATCTATGAAGCCCAACATGCCATTTGCCGTCTTCACCGCCTGCTGTACCTGTATGCCAACCTTCAATGACTGATGTACCATGAGACCCAGGTCTCGTTGCACCTCCCCTTTTCCTAATCTGTCACCATTCAGATAATATTCTGTCTTCCTGTTTTTGCCACCAAAGTGGATAACCTCACATTTATCCACATTATACTGCATCTGCCATGCATTTTGCCCACTCACCGAACCTGTCCAAGTCATCCTGCATCCTCCTTACAGCTCACACCGCCACCCAGCTTAGTGTTGTCTGCAAACTTGGGAGATATTACATTCAATTCCTTCATCTAAATCATTGATGTATATTGTAAATAGCTGGGGTCCCAGCACTGAACCCTGTGGCACCCCACTGGTCACTACCTGCCATTCTGAAAAGGACCCGTTTATTCCGACTCTCTGCTTCCTGTCTGCCAACCAGTTTTCTATCCATGTCGGTACATTATCCCCAATACCATGTGCTTTAATTTTTCACACTAATCTCTTGTGTGGGACCTTGTCAAAAGCCTTTTGAAAGTCTAAATACACCACATCCACTGGTTCTCCCTTGTCCACTCTACTAGTTATATCCTCAAAAAATTCCAGAAGGTTTGTCAAGCATGATTTCCCCTTCATAAATCCAGTGACTTGGACTGATCCTGTCACTGCTTTCCAAATGCGCTACTATTTCATCTTTAATAATTGATTCCAACATTTTCCCCACCAGCGATGTCAGGCTAATTCAGTTTTCTCTCTCCCTCCTTTTTTAAAAAGTGGTGTTACATTAGCTACCCTCCAGTCCAGAGGAACTGATCCAGAGTGAATAGAATGTTGTAAAATGATGACCAATGCATCCACTATTTCTAGGGCCACTTCCTTAAGTACTCTGGGATGCAGCCTATCAGGCCCTGGGGATTTATCGGCCTTCAATCACATCACACTTTCCTGACTAAAGGGTTTCCTTCAGTTTCTCCTTTTCGCTAGACCCTCGCACCCCTAGTATTTCCGGAAGGTTATTTGTGTCTTCCTACGTGAAGACAGATCCAAAGTATTTGTTCAATTAGTCTCCGATTTCTTTGTTCCCCATTATAAATTCACCTGATTCTGACTGCAAAGGACCTACGTTGGTCTTCACTAATTTTTTTCTCTTCACACATCTATAGAAGCTTTTGCAGTCAGTTTTTATGTTCCCTGCAAGCTTCCTTTCGTACTCTATTTTCCCCCTCCTAATTAGACCCTTTGTCCTCCTCTGCTAAATTCTAAATTTCTCGCAGTCTGCAGGTTTGCTGCTTTTTCTGGCCAATTTGTAATCCTCCCGTGTGCGGGAAGTGTTTCCGCCTCCAGCTCCTGACGGTCCGCGTGGTGGAATTGGAGCTGAGGGTGGATTCACTCTGGAGCATCCATGATGCTGAGAATGACGTGAGTAGCACGTGTAGCGAGTTGGTCTTACCGCAGGTGAAGGGTCCACAGCCAGCTAGGGAATGGAAGACCAGCAGGAAGAGCAGTGCAAGGAAGGTAGTGCAGGGGTCCCCTGCGGTCATCCCCCTGCAAAACAGATACACCGTTTTGAGTACTGTTGAGGGGGATGACTCATCAGGGGAGGGCAGCAGCAGCCAAGTTCATGGCACCGTGGCTGGCTCTGCTGCACAGGAGGGCAGGAAAAAGAGTGGGAGAGCGATAGTGATAGGGGATTCAATTGTAAGGAGAATAGATAGGCGTTTCTGCGGCCGCAACTGAGACTCCAGGATGGTATGTTGCCTCCCTGGTGCAAGGGGCAAGGATGTCTCGGAGCGGGTGCAGGACATTCTGAAAAGGGAGGGTGAACAGCCAATTGTCGTGGTGCACACGATACCAACGATATAGGTAAAAAAAGGGATGAGGTCCTACAAGACGAATTTAAGGAGCTAGGAGCTAAATTAAAACGTAGGACCTCAAAAGTAGTAATCTCAGGATTGCTACCAGTGCCACGTTCTAGTCAGTCGGAATCGCAGGATAGCTCAGATGAATACGCGGCTTGAGCAGTGGTGCAGCAGGGAGGGATTCAAATTCCTGGGGCATTGGAACCAGTTCTGGGGGAGGTGGGAACAGTACAAACCGGACGGTCTGCACCTGGACAGGACCGGAACAAATGTCCTAGGGGGAGTGTTTGCTAGTGCTGTTGGGGAGGAGTTAAACTAATATGGCAGGGGGATGGGAACCAATGCAGGGAGACAGAGGGAAACAAAATAGAGACAAAAGCAAAAGACAGAAAGATGAGTAAAAGAGGAGGGCAGAGAAACCCAAGGCAAAAAACAAAAAGGGCCACTGAATATAAAGGGGCTGCAGGAGGGGTCAAAACTAAAAATCATGGTTTAAAAACTAGTATTAAAACACTACCTAAACGCACGCAGCATTTGAAATAAAGTAAATGAGTTGACGGCACAAATCATTACAAATGGGTATGATTTGGTGGCCATTACAGAAACGTGGTTGCAGGGTGACCAAGACTGGGAATTAAACATACAGGGGTATCTGACGATTCGGAAAGATAGACAAGAAGGGAAAGGAGGTGGGGTAGCTCTGTTAATAAAGGATGATATCAGGGCAGTTGTGAGAGACGATATTGGCTCTAATGAACAAAATGTTGAATCATTGTGGGTGGAGATTAGAGAGAGTATGGGGAAAAAGTCACTGGTGGGTGTAGTTTATAGGCCCCCAAATAATAACTTCACGGTGGGGCGGGCAATAATCAAGGGAATAATGGAGGCATGTGAAAAAGGAACGGCAGTAATCATGGGGGATTTTAACCTACATATCGATTGGTCAAATCAAATCGCACGGGGTAGCCTGGAGGAGGAATTCATAGAATGCATACGGGATTGTTTCTTAGAACAGTATGTTACAGAACCTACAAGGGAGCAAGCTATCTTAGATCTGGTCCTGTGTAATGAGAGAATAATAATAAACGATCTCCTAGTAAAAGATCCTCTCGGAATGAGTGATCACACTATGGTTGAATTTGTAATACAGATTGAGGGTGAGGAAGTAGTGTCACAAACGAGCGAACTATGCTTAAACAAAGGGGACTACAGTGGGATGAGGGCAGAGTTGGCTAAAGTAGACTGGAAACACAGACTAAACGGTGGCACAATTGAGGAACAGTGGAGGACTTTTAAGGAGCTCTTTCATAGTGCTCAACAAAAATATATTCCAGTGAAAAAGAAGGGCAGTAAGAGAAGGGATAACCAGCCATGGATAACCAAGGAAATAAAGGAGAGTATCAAATTAAAAACCAATGCGTATAAGGTGGCCAAGGTTAGTGGGAAACTAGAAGATTGGGAAAATTTTAAACGACAGCAAAGAATGATTAAGAAAGCAATAAAGAAAGGAAAGATAGATTACGAAGGTAAACTTGCGCAAAACATAAAAATGGATAGTAAAAGCTTTTACCGATATATAAAACGGAAAAGAGTGACTAAAGTAAATGTTGGTCCCTTAGAAGATGAGAAGGGGGATTTAATAATGGAAATGTGGAAATGGCTGAGACCTTAAACAATTATTTTGCTTCAGTCTTCACAGTGGAAGACACAAAAACCATGCTAAAAATTGCTGGTCACAGGAATGTGGGAAGGGAGGACCTTGAGACAATCACTATCACTAGGGGGTAGTGCTGGACAGGCTAATGGGACTCAAGGTAGACAAGTCCCCTGGTCCTGATGAAATGCATCCCAGGGTATTAAAAGAGATGGCGGAAGTTATAGCAGATGCATTTGTTATAATCTACCAAAATTCTCTGGACTCTGGGGAGGTACCAGCGGATTGGAAAGCAGCTAATGTAACGCCTCTGTTTAAAAAAGGCGGCAGACAAAAGGCAGGTAACTAACTATAGGCCAGTTAGCTTAACATCTGTAGTGGGGAAAATGCTTGAAACTATCATTGAGGAAGAAATAGCGGGATATCTAGATAGGAATAATGCAATCAAGCAGATGCAGCATGGATTCTTGAAGGGGAAATCATGTTTAACTCATTTACTGGAATTCTTTGAGGATATAACGAGCATGGTGGATAGAGGTGTACCGATGGATGTTGTGTATTTAGATTTTCAAAAGGCATTCGATAAGGTGCCACACAAAAGGTTACTGCAGAAGATAAAGGTATGTGGAGTCAAAGGAAATGTATTAGCATGGATAGAGAATTGGCTGGCCAACAAAAAGCAGAGAGTCGGGATAAATGGGTCCTTTTCGGGTTGGAAATTGGTGGTTAGTGGTGTGCCACAGGGATCGGTGCTGGGACCACAACTGTTTACAATAAACATAGATGACCTGGAAGAGGGGACAGAGTGTAGTGTTACAAAATTTGCAGATGACACAAAGATTAGTGGGAAAGCGAGTTGTGTAGAGGACACAGAAAGGCTGCAAAAAGATTTAGATAGGTTAAGCGAATGGACTAAGGTTTGGCAGATGGAATACAATGTCGGAAAGTGTGAGGTCATCCACCTTGGGAAAAAACACAGTAAAAGGGAATATTATTTGAATGGGGAGAAATTACGACATGCTGCGGTGCAGAGGGACCTGGGGGTCCTTGTGCATGAATCTCGTAAAGTTAGTTTGCAGGTGCAGCAGGTAATCAGGAAGGCGAATGGAATGTTGGCCTTCATTGCGAGAGGGATGGAGTATAAAAGCAGGGAGGTCCTGCTGCAACTGTATAGGGTATTGGTGAGGCCACACCTGGAGTATTGCGTGCAGTTTTGGTCACCTTACTTAAGGAAGGATATACTAGCTTTGGAGGGGGTGCAGAGATGATTCACTAGGCTGATTCCGGAGATGAAGGGGTTACCTTATGATGATAGATTGAGTAGACTGGGTCTTTACTCGTTGGAGTTCAGAAGGATGAGGGGTGATCTTATAGAAACATTTAAAATAATGAAAGGGATAGACAAGATAGAGGCAGAGAGGTTGTTTCCACTGGTCGGGGAGACTAGAACTAGGGGGCACAGCCTCAAAATACGGGGGAGCCAATTTAAAACCGAGTTGAGAAGGAATTTCTTCTCCCAGAGGATTGTGAATCTGTGGAATTCTCTGCCCAAGGAAGCAGTTGAGGCTAGCTCATTGAATGTATTCAAGTCACAGATAGATAGATTTTTAACCAATAAGGGAATTAAGGGTTACGGGGAGCGGGCGGGTAAGTGGAGCTGAGTCCACGGCCAGATCAGCCATGATCTTGTTGAATGACGGAGCAAGCTTGAGGGGTTAGATGGCCTACTCCTGTTCCTAATTCTTATGTTCTTATGTTCTTCCTTGGATTTAACACTATCCTTAATTTCCCTTGTTAGCCACGGTTAAGCTACCTTCCCCGTTTTATTTTTACTCCAGACAGGGATGTACAATTGTTGAAGTTCATCCATGTGATCTATAAATGCCTGCCATTGCCTATCCACTGTCAACCCTTTAAGTATCATTCAGCAGTCTATCCTAGCCAATTCACGTCTCATACCATCGAAGTTACCTTTCCTTAAGTTCAGGACCCTAGTCTCTGAATTAACACTGTCACTCTCCATCTTAATAAAGAATTCTACCATATTATGGTCACTCTTCCCCAGGGGGCCTCACACAACAACATTGCTAATTAGTCCTCTCTCATTACACAACACCCAGTCTAGGATGGCCAGCTCTTTAGTTGGTTCCTCGACATATTGATCTGGAAAGCCATCCCTAATACACTCCAGGAAATCTCCCTTCACCGCATTGCTACCAGCTTGGTTAGCTCAATCTATATGTCGATTAAAGTCGCCCATGATAACTGCTATACCTTTATTGCACGCATTCCTAATTTCTTGTTTGATGCCATCCCCAACCTCATTACTACTGTTTGGTGGTCTGTACACTAGTGTTTAAATACTGAATACTGAAAGAAGAATGTGGCAGTTAAGAAATTACGGGAGTATGCTGACTTAATTTTAACTGTTAATACCCATATACTGATTGCTATTATGTGTGCATTGTTTTCAGCTTGTAATAACAACTATGTTGTCAGAAACATAAAAGGACACATGGCATCTTAGCTGTCTATCCTCTGTAAACAACCTACGTAGGTAAATAACAATGCATGCTAGGGTTAAACATCTGTAGGGCTTAATATTAATGTTAGCTTGCAGTGGGAGCTCATTTTAATCTTCATTCTGAGCAAGCAGAAACCTCGTACAAGTCAGAAAATGATTTCATTAGTATTGCATGGCTTAGAGACACGGTTCAAAGTATCCTTTTATACAGAGGCAAGGTAAGACCATTTTTTTTGTGTGTTTATATAGGTATTTAATTTTTCATAGAGCAAGTAAGCTGCTATACAGAGTGCCGTTTCTTTTACATTCTTCCATAAGCAGATTCCAGGTTTTGAAATGCTCCAACTGTTTAGATGCTTTACAGAATTTCAAAAATATAAGACAGCAATGGAATTTTATTTGTCAGAATATAATTTAAAAAGGACATTATATCACATAATTAGGGCTTCAATTAGAGAGTAAGGTTAATGGAAAATAACAGTCCAGTATAAAGTACAAATTATAGATTTCTAAAATGGGATACATCCACAACATAAAAGACTGTTTATTTGTGGATCTTACATTGATTAGCAACACATCTAAAAGCAACTTTGTTAAGCATCATTGATATATTCCACAGGACAATGGGTTGCTGCACTTCTATATAGTGCCATTAACAAGGTGCAACAAGGTCAATTAACTCAATGTAAAGCAATGCACAAACGCTGCATAGATTATGCAGGCAGGTGGAGTTTATCCCCCCAAAAAACATTACCAAAAGCACAAGGCCTGGATAACTGCTTCTTAAACGGTTAATAAAAAAAGTTGGCCTAACTTTTTTTAAACTAAAATTTAACTACCTGTTTAATCTTTCCAGTACGTATTAGTGTTGATGTGGAGGTGTTCCCTTTCAGAGATGCATTCCTGTAGCCCAATCCGATATCCTCAAACCTTCCAACTACTCCAATTCCATTTATCAACATACAGTATTCAGAATCAAACTACCATTCACATTGCTAATTGGGATTCAGATCACAGACCCCAATGCTAGTGGTTTCACTTATTTATTTTTCTTATTAAACTCACGTAGTGGCTTTCTCTTAGTGTCCAAGCTTAGCTCATGAATTTAAACACTTCTTAGAATTTACTGGGTCTTTTTCTGACACAGTTATGAAAGCATTATTAGCTGTAAAAATATTAGTAACAGAAGTCTATTAATCTGGTAGACCTACCTTCTCCAGTGAACAGATGGGGCTGTATATATGGAGAAACTATTAGGAGATTACAATATTTAAATCTTTTATATTTTTTATGCTTACAAAAATACCATCCTTCGATCATTCCAAAAACAAAATTTCGAATTAAAAATGCATTTCCCCCTCTCCACATCGTCATTTTGTTCAGCAGAAGCACGAGTGGATGCACACCATGGATGTAGGAAGTGGACAATACACAGCAAATTTAATTGTGATCACAACTTCGATCATTGTTCTCTGTCTTTCAAACAAGATAATAAATCTTGTGGTTTACCACTGCACATTCCACACTACACAAGAAACCACTTCACAGCCAATGCATTACAGGCAACATTACAAGAGAACATATAATATGAAAGAAGTATTTTAAAGGACGTTCTCTTGATAATTAACAACACGCTGCTCCTGGAAGATTTTGTCAAAAAAATATTATGGGATTTCTTTGCAAAATAGTGATTCAAAAATCAGTGTTGTAACTAATATCCCACGGAGTGAACTCACAACCGTCATGTAAATGGTCCAAAAAATGCTCATCTGCATTGAATACCAATCTTAAACTGGGGAAACCAATTGTATGGGGCACAGATTTCTTCCCGGAGCGAATTAAAGTGTCAACTAGCACAAGATATTAGACCAAATCCTGTAGGCTCATCAGTGGGCAAGCCAAGTTGGCATGTTCCACCTTGTGGCAAACAAAATTGAGCAAGTGCCACAAGAGTATTGGTCAAGGTATCGACTAAAGCCGTGGTTAAAAGCAAGTGCCATTTTTGCTTTACCTTTGCTTGAGGTTAAGGATAGAGGTGGAGAAGAAAACAAATGGGTCAATTAAAATAATCAGGTGACTCAGAACATGCCAGCACTGGTTTAGTTGTGCTCTAGCTTAATTTTCTAGATCATGCATCTAAAATTTTATTTTCATGCCTTTTTTTCTTTGAACGATTCTACAAGTTGACCCACAGTTCCAAAAAATCAACTGCTGTAATACCACTTATCATTTGTTATACCTCAATCCTTTCCCCATTACTTACTCCCATTGCACGCCCTTGCCATTCCCTTTTTGGTAGCATTATTTCTCCTTTATTTGGTTACCTCATGGATTCACTTAGGTTTTAATCACTAGTAAGTTATGTATCACCAAAAAGTGCAGTATAGTTTTTTTTAAAAAGAGAACAAAAAACACTGTCGACATGACTCCAGTTTTGTATAATCTAGTCCGTTAATAATATAACTATGACCTGCCTTGGCTAACCCAGGTATACTTGAGCCAGGCATTCTTAGTCACTTCTTCTGTCATTAGACCCTTGTATTGCATGCTTGTAACATTTATTTCATAGTATTAAAAATTTAAGATAGAAAGTTGTCAGTAATGGATTAAATCATCTGTGTTTGAATGTATAAAATGTCCACATTTTGGTGGATTTAGTGAGATGAGTTTTTAAAAGATTAAAATCAATTCCACAGTATAACTGTTCCAAGTCTAGAATTCACTAGAACGTGATTTGATTTTGGCAAAAAGGTTAATTACTAAACAAATTTGCGATAAAATATTTTGATGCCAGATTAATAACTCCTATATAGATTTGCCCTTTTCTTCTATTCTAGGTCAGTGCACAGTTAACTGATGTTTAGCACATTTAGCTGAGCAACATGTCAATATCGAGCATTTAAGACTGACATAACTCTGACCAGTTTTTTTAGTCGTGCAACACCCCTGCATACCCATCATTATACTTCCACCTTTTCCTTCTTTTTGTTCTTTTTCAGGAATGATGGTGTGCGGAATTTCTTTTTCTTCTTTGAGGGGGATTTAGAAGGAGACCCCTCAGGTGAAAGGGTATCACTGGCATTCAAATCTATCTTTTCTGTTGACTTGATGGTAATTTCCACACTCTCCACAGTGCTGGTTGTTAACTGGCTGATTCGTTTTGTCAAATCTTCTGCTGAAGTTTGTTCATCTTCCTTTCCTCCATTCACCACCACTGTTGGCATAGTGTTTTCTGAGGCAGAATGATTATAAATGTAAAACAGTTGAATTATTGTCTTTAAAATCAAAGCACATTAACATAATTAAAGCAGTGTTAGAATGTTGTTCAGTTTACCAGAATATTCAAAATACAAGAGGAAATTATTTGAGGAATGTGCTAGAAGGCATACTAAAAGGAAAAGAAAGACTTGGATTTCTACAGCACCTTTCACGACCACCAGACATCTCAAAATGCTTTACAGCCAATGAAGTATTTTTAGAGTGTTGTCACTGTTGTAATGTGGGAAATGCAGCAGCCAACTTGCGCACTGCAAACTCCCACAAACAGCAATGCGATAATGACCAGATAATCTGTTTTTGTTATGTTAATTGAGGGATAAATATTGGCCAGGACACCAGGGATAACTCCCCTGCTCTTCTTCAAAATAGTGCCACAGGATTTTTTACATCCACTCGAGGGATCAGGTTTAACGTCTCATCTGAAAGACGGCACCACTGACAGTGCAGCACTCCACTGGAGTGCTTAAGTTCCTGGAGTGGGTCTTGAACCCACAAAAAGACAAGCTAAATTCTGCAGCCAAGTAGGTTGCCTAACCTTAGGTAAGTCAGAATATTTCCAACATAGAAAGTTGTTATAAGTGATAAAAAAAAACTAAAGGAAGCAAAGAAGACAATTTATTGTCCAAATGGAAATAAAGCTAAATAGCATGCCAGAAGCACAAGTATACGATGCTCACTAGCTGAAGTTGGGACAATTTGGGGGGGGGGGGGGGGGCGGCGGCGGGCAGAAGGTAGGAAGGAAGAGGCATGAACTCTTTTGCAGGGAAGGACTGTGAATTCCATATTTTCTGCAGTTGTAAATATTGCGTTTGGAATGAATTGCATCAACTAAGACTAAATATGAAGTATGCACACAAACACAAAGAAAATTTTGCCTCACATCATTACTTACTGAAGACAATGCACTAACACTGCACTATATGGAGATACGGCACAGTACAAATGCTGCTACTGTCACATGGAATGGCTGTGTCATGAAAGTGTACATTTCAAGAAAAGCAAGCCCATCTTCGACTTAGCATGTGGGGGTATGATTTTGCTCTAATGCTATCTTTGAGAGAAAATGCAATAGGAAGGCAAATAGAAACTTGTAAAGTTTTAATGCCACCAGGGAATGCAAATGACCAATAAATTACAGTTAAAGTGTCCCACCTTCTAATTTTGCTGGTATGGCTTGTGGGGATTGAGGTGGTGATAACGCAGAACCATCATCTGATGTTAGTTCCTGGTCAGTATCTGTAGGAGAAGAGTTAGTTTTTCTTTTTAATGTTGTTAAAATGCTGTGCAAAGATTTCATGCTTTTTTAGTACAAACTAAAACATATGTTAATTGTATAAAGTAAATGTAAAGCTTAAAGCCAGCAGCACAGTCATTTATTGTGGTAAAGTTAATTTTGCTTTTTAGTTTTGTAGAATACCAAATGCTGCATCTATGGAGAATGCAACTAAAAGCAACATTCGTTTCATAAGTGAACCAAGTGAAACTGAACCAGAAAACAAGTTAATCTGAAAGGAAGTGGGGTTACATTGTCCAACAGCTGATTTTTGAATAAACTACATTTATGTTCCATTCATACCACACACTAAATGATTAAGTTAAAGGTTTAATATAAAATAGCAACATTCTTCAGTCCAGATGATGGTGACTCATGCCAGGTATGATTCCAGGGGAGCTGTCAGCCTTCTGTTACCACGCTCAAGTAGTCATTCTTCATGTGCCAGCCTGTATAGTGAGTGAAAACAAGCTAATGGACGATTGGTGGGGGGTCAACAACCACCTCACCAAATCTCTACATGCAGAATGTCCAGCAGGGATCTCTGGGTAGCAATTTAGGAGCATTTGCTTCAGAGCTAATTTTTCCTTTCTCTGGGCGAGATGCACAAAAGCCAATTGTTGCGTTCCCAGTGCTGTTCCAGTTTAGATTAGGTAATTCAGTAAAGGCTCAGGATCTGGGTCATCGGAAGGACCCATTCATCTTTTGCATTATTTTGGTATTTTGTGACTTTTGGGATTGGTAGCAACATTGATTCGGACAGAAGTTGACTTGGGTAAAGTTGTTATGAAGCTCCAAGTTGTTTCATTACGAAAGATGGTAGTTTTAGAAAAACAGGCAAGTGATTTGTAACCCAAAGTAAAATGAAGGAAGTAGGGAAAAAACATTCACGGCACTGGGAAATAAAAAGAACATAAGGTCAGACTGGTTATTGAGTGAATTTCTGGCATGAAACAAGCATGCATTTTAGTGGTGGGAACTTGCACTCCAATAATGAGAGAATTGCTCTGAAGAACTATTTCCACCACTTCTCAAACCACACAATCATAGCATCCAGGAATAATCTACCTAATAAGATATTACAGCCCTTATTTTGCCGTATTCTCCTGTCAAGCAACAGAGAAATTCCATGGAAAATTTTGCCCACCATAATGATGGTGATGAACAATATGAATGCCAATAACATAACACAAATGGGAAAGCTCAACCAAGGGGGAGGAGGGGAGAGAAAGAATCTGCAGACGACTACATCTTAAAAGGTGAAAGTATCTGTATACGCATTCTGGACTGTACATATGGTTCTGGGTTCTGGAGGGCATTCATGCTTTTCTTTTGGATTAGGACATCATCCAACACTTTGCAATAACAGGCTTGGCTATGCTCTACCTAGCAAGTTAGCTATACAAATCTAAGACCTACTAAACTATAAATTAGTGGCAATATTCTCAATGCCATCCATTATCATCTCTCGCAAAAGGTATTTGTACATTTCCTCCCAAATGAAATATGTAAATTAGTTATATAGGACCCAAGTTTGCCCCCACGCTTAGAATGGCACACCTCCATGAGCTGCGGCGACTTTTTAGAACAAAAACTGTGCCTTAAAGTTACCTTGCTATTCTCCCCGCAGCTGGAACGATGAAGGCCCTTGGCGTAGCGCAGCACAAGGGGCGGAGACAGGACCCGACACTGAAAACAGTGTTAGAGCGTGCGCGCTAGAGCGTGCGCGCATGTGCAGTAGCTCCTCGCAGCCTGAATCTGTGCAGGCTGTGTGGGAGGGGCCCGAAGAACGCCTTCTCGAGCCCTGGCCGAATGGGTTCCCCGCCGCGACCTGCGGGAACAGTGCATTCAGCCGGGAGTACTATAAAGAACAAAGTCTGGAATAAATGAGTTTCTGGAGAGAAAATGATTGAAGGGTATGGAGAAAAGCTGGGTTTCTGGGGATGAGATTATTTAAAAAGGGATGGGTTTGTTCCTAAACATGTGTCTGTTCTCCCCCACCCCATGAAGTTGTGTGTTTTTGCATTAATTTCTGAAGAAGTAATTACGATGAGCTTTCTCACAGTGGCTCAGCCATTTGGGGGTTTACAATGACAAAGCTAAAAATGTATTGTTGTGCAGACAGCTTCAAATAATTTGATAAACTATTACAAAAATCATTTGACGGTGTAAAGATCCTGTGTTACTGGATGTTTTAAAGTACTTTATGCAGCTTTTATCTCCACCTACCTGTTGCGTGTAGATTTGTGTTAGTTCACCTAGGATTCTGTAAAAGCAATCAATATGGTAAAGGAGGGGCAGTTCTGAAGCACGTCTGATTTAGCAATGCATGAAGCAGTAATTTTGTAATGCAAAACGATTCGGAGGTAGTCGGTTGTGATTAGGCATGTCAACAGTTAATTAGAAAATTTACTATGTCAAAAATAGTTATGGTGTGGGATGGTGTAATCATTTTCAAAACATTTATAGTGATTGATTTATTGAATAATTTATCATTTATTATTGATTTATTTGTAAAAGTGAAGTGTTTAATGCTTGTAAACTTCCCTCCACCAACCCCCCGCCCCCCATCTCTCGTTCCCTGCGCCTAATTTCTCAAGCGTAGGCAAGGTTTTTCTGAGCGTACAAAAATCTACACTTACTCCATTCTAAGTTAGTTTGGAGTAAGTTTTTGCTGCCTAAACTTGCAAAACAGGTGTAAATGGCTGGACACGCCCCCTTTTGGAAAAAAAACTGTTCTAAAATGAAACTATTCTAATTCACTAGAACTGGAGCAAACTAAATGCCGAGAATTGCAATTTCTAAGATGCTCCATTCTAAACTAGTTGCTTGAAAAAAAATAGGAGCAACTCAGGCTGAAACTTGAGCCCATAAACATATTTACATGGATTATTAAACTGCTTCCCCCGCAGAATGATCTTGTGAAGATATGAACAACTTTAAATAGCTCTTTGTGATCAAGATCACCTTTCAAGTCAAAAATAACGAACAGATCATTTATATCATTAATCTTCTAATGCTAATGATTAAAAATAGATAGCACTAATTAAATTAGCAACCATCTTCAACTGGCCCAGGATGTTTTAACTCAATTTTACCAGCCATCAATTCATTTAGGTCATTGCTGCCAATTATCCTTTATAGCCTTCTCCATTCCTTCAGACATTTTTGTTAAATGTTACAGACTCAACAAAGCTCTTGCTGGAAAATTATCCAACAGAGTACACAACCAGTGTGTGTGGGAGCAATACACAGTGAACAACTGAACATAAAATTTGACCCATCAAGGAGGAAATAACTGATGTGCATTGGCACAATTCAAGAATAGTATTAAATTCTGTGTTTAGAGACCTACAGCCAAGCATTCAGTTTACATTACGAGGCTTAAATATAAAAAAAAGCACTTCCATTATTATATTGCTTTCATCCAGATTGTCGCAAACATCTTTATTATCTCTCTTGCCTTTAACCTCTTTCTAAAGGATTTCATTTGCAATGATAACATTTTTATGTAACATTATTCAAAGTTATGGACAGTTGATAGAAGAGGAGATAAAGGAGAACTCATTTTTCAAAGTGCCTTTCACACCCTCAGGATGTCCCAAAGCATTTCACGATAATTATTTACTTTTGAAGTGTAATCACTGTTATGCAATACAGTCAAATTGCGTACAGCAAGTTCCCCAAAACAGCAAATTAAATAAATGTTAATCTGTTAGTTAAGAGACAAATGTTGGTCAGGGCACCATAAAACCTCTGTTCTTATTTCAACAGTGCCATGGGAGGGTTTATGTCGATGCATGATGCACTAAATGCATGATTGGTGAAATACATTCTAACATCTGGTAACAGGGACATAGTCCACACTTCACAAAAAATAATTTTAAAAACATTTTACTGCCAAGAGGACAACGTCAGACACTCCCCTCATGAGAGAGAGAGAAGAAAATCACACCAAGTCACTCTACCCCCACTGAGAAATCAGTTACAGAACAGCCCGAGCTCAGGTCTCAACTCAGAATGATGCAGGTAGGCCTGAAAAATTAGAAAATGCTACATAACCTCCTAATCACAAGCTCTTTAATTTAGACCCACATTTTAAACAAGGTGACTTAAGTGCAAGCCTACAGTAATACCACTTGGTAACTTCCAATATTATCAGGTGGGCAGAGAGAGGCAGAGCATCAACAATTTAAACACATTCCTAATTGAAGTTGGGAGTATAAGTAGGGGGAAACAATGATGTGAGCAATAGAACTCAAGAAGGGAGGAGGCTGCCACTGTGGACATACATCTGTGGCCTTTGATAAATCTGGAGTTTCAGTACTCTGGCATTTTGTAGGTTGTGGTCCAACTGAAGTCCTAAATAAACTAGGAAAATAAATATTAGAAAGTGATTAATAAATAGTCTACATGCGGCATTGAGATTTGTCAACCACAAGAGGTCACTGTTTCCAGTTTATCCTAATACAGCAACACAGTTCCTTCGCTATACTCATTACAGAAATTTATAAAAAATTTTTTTTTGCATATCGTACTGAGAAATTTCTGGATGTATCATCAATTTTGTTTTCATATCTTAAATACATAATTTCCTTTACCGTCTAATCCTTGTTGCTTCCTTTCAATTATCTTCTTGTATTCCTCCAATTCGCTCTCATTCAGGTAACTGAATGGGTTTGGTGGGCCTGGTGGCATCTGCTCTGCCATTCCTTCGAGTTCCTGCTGCGTAAGCTGGGAAATAAATACATTTACATAAATAACGTTGGCTTCTGGTAGTGGTTCAAGATCACAGACTTCTCCGAAAATTTATAGCTTGATGTAAAATTTCTAGTACACGACAAATGGTTGTATCTTTGTGCAGGAGACAATTTACTATGTTCCCTTCTCAGTAAGGGTAACATATAGGTACAACTGTAACTGAGCTAACTACTACCACTAAAAATAACCTAGGGGCACCTTAGCAGCAATAACACTGGAGGACCACACCAAAGTTCAAATTCCAGTGTTCAAATAACATTTATATTCTGGTTATCTTGGCTAAGTTTTAACTGAATCATTTGCAGAGGAAAAGATCCCTTCCCCCATCACTCGAGCATCTCTCACGGGGTTGACAAAGGAGCAGTTTTTATAGCTTATATGGAAGTGTCTGGAGACTGGACTATATCACCAGTGAGGATGCAGTGGAACTAACTCGAGAGATGGAAGTGGGAGTCTGATTAGAGATTAATATGTTTATAACGATCTGAGCTCCAGGACAACCAAGACCACCCAGATAGTCTGCTAACTGAACCCTTTCCTGTTTTACATTTGTTGTACTTTTAGTGCAGTACTTCACATTAGACTTTCTTGAACCGCAGAATTTAAAACAGCACGAGGGGTCGATTTGGCTCATTGTGTCTGTGCCAGCTCTTTGTTAGAGCAATCCCAAACTAATCCTACCGTTCCTCTATTTCGTCCCCAGAGTCATGTATCTTCCTCTGCTTCAAATATTTATAACAATTTCCCCCTCAAAAGATACAATGACCACTGCCTCAACCTCTCCCTGCTCAGAATTTTCTCCCAACCTCTCTCTTCACTGAATTTTAATTTGATGACTCCTCACATCATCAATTCCCCAAGAAATTGTCTTTTCTTAGTCACTATCAAAACTCTTCATAATTCTATAAACATTTATTAAATCTCCTCTTTGCTTTCTCTGCTCCAGTGAAAATAGTCCCAGTATCACAAGCCTGCCCTCATGGTTATTGTTTTCCATCCTTGCCATTATCCTGTTGAGTCTGTGTTGTACATTTTCTATGGCTTTAATGTTTCTGTAATGGGGCACTCAAAACAGTAAACAGTACAAAACTAATTTAGCATGAGTATATACTCCCATTCATTATTTTTCCTCCAAAAATGTACTATCCCACACTTATTCACATTAAAATGTATCTGCCACTTGTCTGCCCTTTCCACTAATGTCTGCATCTTGCTGAAGTCTTTTGCAGGCCTCCTTGCTGTTTGCTGAAACTCTTACCTTTGTGTCATCAGAACATTTCAAGATTATGCTCCCTGTGTGCAAGTCCAAATCATCTATATAAAAATCAAGAACAAATGTAGATTCAACACTGACTCCTAGGGCACACCACTTCAAATCCTTCTCCAATCCGAGCATTATCCATGTCCCCAAACATTGCTTTCTGTCCATCAACAAACTTTCTATATACTGTGCTACATTTTCTTGTACAACGTGCCTGAATTTTTCTGACAATCCTCTTGAGACACCTTATAAAATGGTTTCTGAAAATCTATATACACTACATCTACTGCATTCCTATCCAGTCAGTTCTTCAAACAAAACTATCAAATTTGTTAAAAGACAACTTGTCTTTAATAAAACCCATCTGGCTATCCTTGATTAACCTCTGCATTTCCAAATGCTCAATAATTTCATCGCATTGTATTAGAACAGTATGTTAATTGTGAACCTTTCCAAATGATTTTTCTCCTTCTTTATGAAACCAGATTATTCAAAGAAACAGCAAACAAACCTGGTTCATCACATTCCATTCATGTCAATCGTTGAAAAAAATAAAACACTAATCTTTAACAGTGGTCAGTCTTGCAAACAACGAGGAAAATAGTCCCCACGGCTTATAGCGGGCGCATTCGTGTGACTGTGATTTGCCCACTATACCCGACACCAGGAAACAAGGGGTACCATTATAACTTAAAAACCATTTCAATTACAGTTGCCAGAGAGAGGACAGTTAAAATTCACACTGCAAAATGTGAAAAAGGTAGCTGAAGCAACAATAAAAACAAAAATGCTGAAAAACATAGCAGGCACTTGAATGAAAACAGATGGGCTTATGTTTCGGATGATTCTGCATCTGGACATTACTAACTTTACGACAAAAGCAACGATTCAACAAGTGATTTAATCTGTTTCATTTGAGCTGATTGACTGTAGGCACAAATTTACTGGAAAGCTAAAAGAGTTCTCTCTGCTTTGGTCAGTCTGACGCTATAATCGGAAACTTTTGAAATTGGCGTTAATTTAAATGGATAATGGTCATCCCTTTCTGGCCGATATAAGCGACTGCTCATTTTAAATATGAACGTTTTATGTGGTGACGACGGTAACTATTTGTATCAACATGAAAACCACAAATTGAAGGGGAAAAAAAATTACAAATTGAAATATATGATGCAACTGTACCGGGTTGCCTTTCTTGTCTATAACAATTCCAGCCAGTAACTGCGACTGTGGCCCTGCAGTCTTCATGTCATATCGATTCTGCTCACGAATCTGCAACAAAAATAGTCAATCCTTGGTTCAGACATGCTGTATACAGCAGGAAACTTGACACTATTGCAACTGTCATTATAAACATCTTTGACCTGATCAAAGAGTTTCATGTGATTCTTTTACCTTCAAGTAAAACCATCTGGATCTGAGCAGATTGGTGATAAGATATTATACTGAAAAGTTCCTAGAGTTTTGGAAGAACTTTTCACCACTAATATTTGAAACTGCACAAACAGCAAACTGCTTACATTATACAATTATGACCCAATTCCAAATTATACACAGATCTGGTTAGAGTACTCCAAAATGGAATCCATAAACAAGAATAATATTATTCAATAAAATACATAAATCATCAAAGAATAAATGCACAAAGGGAACATTACTGTGTTGTGGGAAGGGAACAATTTTAATATACTCCCCATCCTCAGTCTGTGCCTTTCATGTAGCTAAGCCACTTAAGATCAAGTTTCCAGACAGAGTGGCTTTTTGCTGTCCCACTTGGCAGGCTCCAGTGAAGCAAAATAAAACCAGGGTTCCTGCAACAGGTAACTTTGGTATATTTGAAGCAATAAGAGTACTTTAATTTAAAGTATCTTCCTTTAATAATTCTTTGGTTATGAAAAAATGTTTTGAAATTTATTGGACACTTTCATTATAGTCAGTTAGTAAAATGACAAGCAATCCATCTTCCAAAAATGGAAATCGTCAATGTACAACACTTCAGTGATTTAAGCCAATTGCACAGCATTGAATTTATCATATTTCAAGTAATATAAATATACAGATAGGATTTTCCAATGAAAACACTGAACAGTTAATGTTTTAACAGAAAGTATAATACAAAAAACAAAAAGTACAGGACAGTTTCATAAATGGAGCCAGGTACAGCAATTAAGTATCCACAAAGTTTACCTTGTTTCTCCTGTCATGGACCTCCCGTGGATCTGTGTTTAATGGAACAAACTGATTAGGATCTTCTATCTTGATTGGTGTTCCACTGCTGTTTTTTGAAGTGCTGTCTGCCTTCTTCCACTGAAAAAAGAGATAAAAATCTCTACATGGTTCTTAGAAGAAAAATAATGGGCCGTATATTGCGGTAGAAATAGACGTCGAGGCGAACAGCGCTCAGTTATTTACGTGGAAATTGGACAGCAACTTCCGGCAAACACATATATACAGTTAAATGTGGAAATCAGGAAGTTGCTGTCCGAGATGCCTTTCTCCTCCAAAAGCTGCGTGATAACATTATCTCACACAGAGACTCACCATTCAAATATATTGAATGGCACGAAGTTGCTATACTGCACCTGATGTTTACGAACAAAACTCACCAGAAAAAGTTAGGGTTTGTCCATTCCAGTGCAAGTACCCTTTTAACAGTATGGTAAGTCTTAGGGCTTAAAATTGGCCCACCCCTTTTTTCGACGCACTCACCAGAGATGCACTGACTTTGCGGGCTGAAAAAGGCGCCGATAAAATGTCCCCCGATTCTGGCCACTGTGTTGCTTCTCCCGGGGCTTGGCATGGCGAGTTGATTGGGGCCCTGCGGCAGAAACAGTGCCAGCAGCTCTCTACACGCGCATTGGAGTGTGTGCGCATGCGCAGTAGATCCTGCCCCCAGCCTCTGTGTGCGTGCTGCATCGTGGGACCGATGCGTCCTGCCCCTATCCCAGGTCGAGTGGCCTCCCGCACAGGCCGGTCCGCTGCCTTCCCGGGCTAGAAGGCCACAACAAGCAGGTTGGTGCAGGGCCCAAGCCGGGGGTGGGGGAGGGCTGGGGGGAGAGAAGGGGAGTTTTGGATCCGGAGGGGCGGTGGGGGGGAATTCCGAACCGCAGGGTGGGTTCGATCACCGACCCCATGGGAGTAGGGGTTTCTGATCATGTGGGAGGTCTGATCCCTGACCTCTCGGGAAGATCTCTGACCCCAGGTGCTGTTCTGATCACCAATCCCAAGAGGGAGGGTTGTTTGTAAGGGGCGGGCTGATGGTGGATGAGCTTAGGCGGCTGGGGGAACATAAGAACATAACAATTACGAGCAGGAGGTACTTCTATTTTTTATTTGGATATTTTGAAAAAATTATGTAAATATGTTTTGTCTCCTTACTTTTATTTTTGTAGTTTAAGCTTCCATGAATGCTTCTGTTGTATAGTAAATTAACGTTGCGAAGTTTGTCATATGATGTCCTGTATAGCTGTTTGATCCTATTCACATTCTTTAGTCAAGTCATTAAGTTCTGCTGGCCTCTGATGTACCTACCTGCGCTGATTTCTTAACTCTCCGCAAGGGTTTTCTATGTGGTCACAAGTGGCCACATACGCTGGTCTAAGTTAGTTTGGAGTAACTATTAGCTGTCCAAAGTGGCCTAAATGGCCAAAACGGGCGTAGGTGGCTGGTAACGCCCCCTTTTGAAAAAAAACTAAAACTAAAAAAAATCCTAACTAACTGGCGCAAACGGTGCAAAATGGGGAAATTTAAGATACTCCAGAAAAATCAAGCTGTCTAAAAAAAAAACGGAGCTACCCCTGGACAATTTTGAGCCCTTAATTACTGCCGAACAACCTCTCCTAAAAATTAAGTTTTACAAGCGTGGAGTCTCATTCCCTCCGAATTTTATTATTGGTGGGATTTTAAAAACAATGTAAATTTTCTGTCTTGTATCTCTCTCTCAATCCAATCTTTCGTTTTCTCTCTTTATTCTCTTGACTTCACATTGAATTCAATATTCTAACTGACACTTCCAAGTTCAGGCTCTGCGATGTACATCAATGATTGGTTAAGGAGACACTCAGTTGCTTTCCCTGTTCACACAGATCCCAGATGCTCTGTAGAGGGTGCTATGCTTTTTTGGCACTCTAGTTTACAGCAAGTTCCAGTGCAAAACCCATAGAAAGTCGATGTGCAAGTGTAATGAACAAAAATCCAGCCCAATATGTTAATCAGTGCACAGTATACCCTGGTGCACCCCAATGGTCTTCATGGGTATGTGAAGTCCTTGATGGTTAAAAAAAATGCTGTCCATTGGTTGTCCAGTAATACTGCTAGGATTCTGTGCTGCTGTCGATCTGTCACATGTCCCAGTCTCCATAATATAAATAAGAGAACTCTTAACATTACCACAAAAGGGAACAACACTGATTCTTGGCAATAATATTCAGCAAGTTTTTTGGGGGGGGGGGGTTAAGGGGAGATCAACAGAGGTACACAGGGGAATGGAGGGTGGTGGACACACTGGAGAGGAAGGGGACAGCACCAGAGGGTTTTGGGGGAGGGGCTTGGAGAAATAGGGACACACACATTGAATTGGAGGCAAATCAGGGAAAGGGACAGATAGAACAGATAGATTCACAAGAAAGGGGTGGATAAAGGGCTCGAAGATGATAGGGAACAAAACCAAATCAACAGCACTATTTTTCTGAATTAACATTTGTGGATCCTGTACAGTGCAACCCATCAGCAAATACGTTGTAGTCAGGAAGGTGTACAGGCATGAAACATGGTTAAAAGGGTTAAAGTGGGGTGGATATAAGCCTGTATTTATAATAAATACATTTATTTGGCCAGTTTGGAGTAGGATTTAAATTCCTATGTATAATACAAACAGGATAGCTGCAGCAGGGAATCATTACAATGTTCTTGAGAAAAGTTTATACATCTGTGTCCTGGTCTTAGCCAACATTCAGCTGAGCCACTATGAGTCATGCATTTTGTTAGTATTTAGTCAATGTATTCTGGCACTTGAAATGCTGGAAAGCACGGCTGGTGGAAGCTTTAGGGAATTACGTAATATGCTGACCCACCCTCCAGATGAAGAACTGCATAAAAACAAATAGCTTTAACAAGAGGGGCAAGCTGGGAGAAATCTGTAAAGAAAAATGTAAGTAGTGTATAAGATTGTCTCCCACCCATTTCAAGAGAATGCTTAGAAATTAACAGTTTAGGTTTTGATAGTTAACTTAAGCCAACCAGCTTGCTCTGTAGACTACCTTTGCCATTATAAAATTTACAAAACTGTGGTGAACAGTATTTTACAACACAACTCTCTCCACAAATTATGAAGTTAAAAAGTTGGTAGGCTAACAGAGTAAACAGCCTTTTTGCCGTGTATCCTACCTACACTGTTGGAATTTGCTAAACTGTAAATTCAGAGCCTTGCCACCAGAGGGAACTCCTTTGTAATAAACCACATTCAAGTATTGTACTTGACCCGATTTCAGTCTAAAGAATTTGTACAAGATCTGGTTATCATAGGTCCATGAAACACAAACTTCCTTGTACTTCTGACCCAACAGATGGGTATGGTGAACTCTGTGGCTGTATTTTCAGTCATAAGTGCATGTCTGGCACAAGTATTAACTATGTAAAAATATCTATCATTCACATGTGATGGATTTGTGGCTAATGTTCTGGACGGATATGTATCGCTTGAACAATCTGTAATGTGAATCGTTCCCACAACTCAAATTAAATGGCCTTTGATTGATGTTTAACATTGTAGCATTAATGGGAGCTATTTACAATATTTTAATAGGCCTACAGCTGTGTTTTCAGAACTTAATTTCATTTATTTCATGCTAAGGTCATCCTACATGCAAAAGACATTAAAGGTTCAATTTTAATTAAAAACAGGATCAAAATACAGTATTAAAAGGAAAATACAATGTAAATAAGATTTAAGACTTTGCACATTGGGTGAAATACTGGGTGTAACCAGAGGAAACTGTAACAAAAATGATCCTGACACAAAGATCTGAAGAAATTGTGCTTGTACCAACAAGCAAGCCCAATTCATGCTACACTGGTTCAACAACTTGGATTTGTATAGCCCATTTAATGTAAAAAAAAATTACAAGAGACTTCACAGATAGGCAAAGAAAAAATTAATACCAAGCTAGGAAGGGAGAGATTAAGGCAGGAAATTCTAGAGAGTAGGACTGGTCATCAATGGTCGGGTATAGGGAGGTGGGACACAAAATCAGCCAGAATCAGAAGAACAGAGTGTCAGGTGGGGAAAAGATGGGAAGATGTAGGATTGCAGGAGATAGGGTGGAGTGAAGTCATGCAAGACATTGATTACAAGGACAAAGATTTTCAATTTAAGGCACTGGGCAATGGAGAGTCAACATAAGCCAGCGAGGATAAATGATAGCTGAGCAGGGCTTTTTGCAAACAGGGTAAGTTTTGGATAAGTTGAATATTCTGGAGGGTAGCAAATGGGAGCCCATCAAGTTAGAGAAATTATGTTTGGATATAACAAAGGTACAAGGATTTCAGCAGCAAAGGGACAGGCTCTGTTATAGCAAGTGGTCTTTGTGTTGGAGAGGATTTGGATCCTTACAGGACATGAAGACTGAACATAGAAACATAGAAAATAGGTGCAGGAGTAGGTCATTTGGCCCTTCGAGCCTGCATCACCATTCAATATGATCATGGCTGATCATGCAACTTCAGTACCCCATTCCTGCTTTCTCTCCATACCCCTTGATTCCTTTAGCTGTAAGGGCCACATCTAACTCCCTTTTGAATATATCTAACGAACTGGCCTCAACAACTTTCTGTGGTAGAGAATTCCACAGGTTCTGAGTGAAGAAGTTTCTCCTCATCTCGGTCCTAAATGGCTTACCCCTTATCCTGAGACTGTGACCCCTGGTTCTGGACTTCCCCAACATCGGGACTATTCTTCCTGCATCTAACCTGTCCAATCCCTTCAGAATTTTATATGTTTCGATGAGATCCCTTCTCATTCTTCTAAATTCCAGTGAATATAAGCTTAGTCGATCCAGTCTTTCTTCATATGTCAGTCCTGCCATCCCGGGAATCAGTCTGGTGAACCTTCACTGCACTCCCTCAATAGCAAGGCTATCCTTCCTCAGATTAGGAGACTAAAATTGTACACAATATTCAAGATGTGGCCTCACCAAGGCTCTGTACAACTACAGTAGGACCTCCCTGCTCCTATACTCAAATCCTCTCACTATGAAGGCCAACATGCCATTTGCCTTCTTCACCATCTGCTGTACCTATATGCCAACTTTCAATGACTGATGTCCCATGACACCCAGGTCTCACTGCACCTCCCCTTTTCCTAATCTGCCACCATTCAGATAATATTCTGCCTTTGTGTTTTTGCCACCAAAATGGATAACCTCACATTTATCTACATTATACTGCATCTGCCATGCATTTGCCCACTCACCTAACCTGTCCAAGTCACCCTGAAGCCTCTTAGCATCCTCCTCACAGCTCACATTGCCACCCAGCTTAGTGTCGTCTGCAAACTTGGAGATATTACATTCAATTCCTTTATCTAAATCATTAATGTATATTGTAAATAGCTGGGGTCCCAGCACTGAACCTTGCGGTACCCCACGAGTCACTGCCTGCCATTCCGAAAAGGACCTGTTTATTCCTACTCTTTGCTTCCTGTCTGCCAACCAGTTTTCTATCCACATCAATATATTACCCTCAATACCACGTGCTTTAATTTTGCACACTAATCTCTTGTGTGGGACCTTGTCAAAAGCCTTTTGAAAGTCCAAATACACCTCATCCACTGGTTCTCCCTTGTCCACTGTACTAGTTACATCCTCAAAAAAATTCCAGATGATTTGTCAAGCATGATTTCCCTTTCATAAATCCATGCTGACTTGGACCGATCCTGTCACTGCTTTCCAAGTGCGCTGCTATTACATCTTTAATAATTGATTCCAACATTTCCCCACTACCGATATCAGACTAACTGGTCTATAATTTCCTGTTTTCTCTCTCCCTCCTTTTTTTAAAAAGTGGGGTTACATTAGCTACCCTCCAGTCCATAGCAACTGATCCAGAGCTGAGAGAATGTTGGAAAATGACCACCAATTCATCCACTACTTCTAGGGCCACTTCCTTACTCTGGGATGCAGACCATCAGGTCCTGGGGATTTATCGGCCTTCAATCCCATCAATTTCCCTAACACAATTACCTGATTAAAAAGGATTTCCTTCAGTTCCTCCTTCCCGCTAGACCCTTGGTCCCCTAGTATTTCCGGAAGATTATTTGTGTCTTCCTTAGTGAAGATAGAACCAAAGTATTTGTTCAATTGGTCTGCCATTTCTTTGTTCCCTATCATAAATTCACCTGACTCTGATTGCAAGGGACCTATGTTTGTCTTCACTAATTGTTTTCTCTTCACATATCGATAGAAGCTTTTGCAATCAGCTTTTATGTTCCCTGCAAGCTTACTCTCATACTCTATTTTCCCCCTCATAATTAAACCCTTTGTCCTCTGCTGAATTCTAAATTTCTCCCAGTCCTCAGGTTTGCTGCTTTTTCTGGCCAATTTATATGCCTCTTCCTTGGATTTAACACTATCCCTAATTTCCCTTGTTAGCCACGGTTGAGCCACCTTCGCTGTTTTATTTTTATGCCAGACAGGGATGTACAATTGTTGAAGTTCATCTATGTGATCTTTAAATGTCTGCCATTACCTATCCACCGTCAATCCTTTAAGTATCATTCGCCAGTCTATCCTAGCCAATTCATGTCTCATACCATCGAAGTTACCTTTTTTTTTTTAAGTTCAGGACCCCAGTCTCTGAATTAACTGTGTTACTCTCCATCTTAATGAAGAATTCTACCATATTATGGTCACTCTTCCCCAAGGGGCCTTGCACAACAAGATGCTAATTAATCCTCTCTCATTACATAACACCCAGTCTAGAATGGCCAGCTCTCTAGTTGATTCCTCAACATATTGGTTGTGAAAACCATCCCTCATACACTCCAGGAAATCCTCCTCCACCATATTGCTACCATAGAAACATAGAAAATAGGTGCAGGAGTAGGCCATTCGGCCCTTCGAGCCTGCACCGCCATTCAATGAGTTCATGGCTGAACATGCAACTTCAGTACCCCATTCCTGCTTTCTCGCCATACCCCTTGATTCCCCCTAGTAGTAAGGACTACATCTAACTCCTTTTTGAATATATTTAGTGAATTGGCCTCAACAACTTTCTGTGGTAGAGAATTCCACAGGTTCACCACTCTCTGGGTGAAGAAGTTTCTCCTCATCTCAGTCCTAAATGGCTTACCCCTTATCCTTAGACTGTGACCCCTGGTTCTGGACTTCCCCAACATTGGGAACATTCTTCCTGCATCTAACCTGTCTAAACCCATCGGAATTTTAAATGTTTCTATGAGATCCGCTCTCATTCTTCTGAACTCCAGTGAATACAAGCCCAGTTGATCCAGTCTTTCTTGATATGTCAGTCCCGCCATCCCGGGAATCAGTCTGGTGAACCTTCGCTGCACTCCCTCAATAGCAAGAATGTCCTTCCTCAGGTTAGGAGACCAAAACTGTACACAATACTCCAGGTGTGGCCTCACCAAGGCCCTGTACAATTGTAGCAACACCTCCCTGCCCCTGTACTCAAATCCCCTCGCTATGAAGGCCAACATGCCATTTGCTTTCTTAACCGCCTGCTGTACCTGCATGTCAACCTTCAATGACTGATGTACCATGACACCCAGGTCTCGTTGCACCTCCCCTTTTCCTAATCTGTCACCATTCAGATAATAGTCTGTCGCTCTGTTTTTACCACCAAAGTGGATAACCTCACATTTATCCACAGTATACTTCATCTGCCATGCATTTGCCCACTCACCTAACCTATCCAAGTCACTCTGCAGCCTCATAGCATCCTCCTTGCAGCTCACACTGCCACCCAACTTAGTGTCATCCGCAAATTTGGAGATCCTACATTTAATCCCCTCGTCTAAATCATTAATGTACAATGTAAACAGCTGGGGCCCCAGCACAGAACCTTGCGGTACCCCACTAGCCACTGCCTGCCATTCTGAAAAGTACCCATTTACTCCTACTCTTTGCTTCCTGTCTGCCAACCAGTTCTCAATCCACGTCAGCACACTACCCCCAATCCCATGTGCTTTAACTTTGCACATTAATCTCTTGTGTGGGACCTTGTTGAAAGCCTTCTGAAAGTCCAAATACACCACATCAACTGGTTCTCCCTTGTCCACTCTACTGGAAACATCCTCAAAAAATTCCAGAAGATTTGTCAAGCATGATTTCCCTTTCACAAATCCATGCTGACTTGGACCTATCATGTCACCTCTTTCCAAATGCGCTGCTATGACATCCTTAATAATTGATTCCATCATTTTACCCACTACCGATGTCAGGCTGACCGGTCTATAATTCCCTGTTTTCTCTCTTCCCCCATTTTTAAAAAGTGGGGTTACATTGGCTACCTTCCACTCCATAGGAACTGATCCAGAGTCTATGGAATGTTGGAAAATGACTGTCAATGCATCCGCTATTTCCAAGGCCACCTCCTTAAGTACTCTGGGATGTAGTCCATCAGACCCTGGGTATTTATCGGCCTTCAATCCCATCAATTTCCCCAACACAATTTCCCGACTAATAAGGATTTCCCTTCAGTTCCTCCTTCTTACTAGACCCTCTGACCCTTTTTATATCCGGAAGGTTGTTTGTGTCCTCCTTAGTGAATACCGAACCAAAGTACTTGTTCAACTGGTCTGCCATTTCTTTGTTCCCCGTTATGACTTCCCCTGATTCTGACTGCAGAGGACCTACGCTTGTCTTTACTAACCTTTTTCTCTTTACATATCTATAGAAACTTTTGCAGTCTGTCTTAATGTTCCCTGCAAGCTTCCTCTCGTACTCTATTTTCATGAATGAAACAGTTAATTCAGAGACCATGGTCCAGAATTTAAAGAAGGGTAACTTTGAAGGTATGAGGCGTGAATTGTCTAGGATAGATTGGCGAATGATACTTAAGGGGTTGACAGTGGATGGACAATGGCAGACATTTAGAGACCGCATGGATGAACTACAACAATTGTACATCCCTGTCTGGCATAAAAATAAAAAAGGGAAGGTGGCTCCACCGTGGCTATCAAGAGAAATCAGGGATAGTATTAAAGCCAAGGAAGTGGCATACAAATTGACCAGAAATAGCAGTGAACCCAGGGACTGGGAGAAATTTAGAACTCAACAGAGGAGGACAAAGGGTTTGATTCGGGCAGGGAAAATAGAGTACGAGAGGAAGCTTGCAGGGAACATTAAGACGGACTGCAAAAGTTTCTATAGATATGTAAAGAGAAAAAGGTTAGTAAAGACAAGCGTAGGTCCTCTGCAGTCAGAATCAGGGGAAGTCATAACGGGGAACAAAGAAATGGCAGACCAATTGAACATACCAGTTTGGTTAGCGCAATCAATATGTAGATTAAAGTCACCCATGATAACTGCTGTACCTTTATTGTACGCATCCCTAATTTCCTGTTTGATGCCATCCCCAACCTCACGACTACTATTTGGTGGTCTGTACACAACTCCCACTAGCGTTTTCTGCTCTTTGGTGTTCCGCAGCTCCACCCATACAGATTCCACATCATCCAAGCTAATGTCCTTCCTTACTATTGCGTTAATTTCCTCTTTAACCAGCAACGCTACCCCACCTCCTTTCTGTCCATCCTTCCTGAATATTGAATACCCCTGGATGTTGAGTTCCCAGGCTTGGTCACCCTGGAGCCATGTCTCTGTAATCCCAATTACATCATATCCGTGAACAGTTATCTGCACAGTTAATTCATCCACCTTATTACGAATGCTCCTCGCATTGAGACACAGAGCCTTCGGGCTTGTTTTCTTAATACTCTTTATCCTTTTAGAATTATGTTGTAATGTGGCCCTTTTTGATTTTTGCCTTTGATTTTGAAACAGTCTGCTTCAGCCTGAGTGTGCTTCGAGAGGGGGAGGGTGCCTCTGGCAGGGAATGAAGACAATTGATTTTGACTTCCTAGTTTTGAGCTGAAAATAGTTTGAGATTCAAGGCGCATGTTGGGCAAGCAGAGTCACAGCAAAGAGGGAATTGAAAAGACAAGAGAGGCCATAGTGGGGTAGAGCTGGGTATCACTGTACATGTGAAAGCTGACCCCGTGTTTAAGAATGATGTCGCCAAAGGTCAGCAAGTTGATGAGGATGAGATGGCCAAAGATACAACTTTGGGAGACTCGGGAGCAATGTTCCCACTAAGCTGCACAACCAGGCAGTCATCTGCAAAGTCCCGCGCAGGCCGCTCACTGGCTTTTACATATCGTGCATTCGCAAAAATTTCAATGGCCTGCGCATTGGGGGAGGCAGTGCAGCTTATGGGGGACATTAGTCAGGAGGCGAGGGAGAGGGAAAGGAAATCATTGTTGACGATGTGCTGGCTATGTTAAGATCTATAGGAATGGAACCATGTGAGGGCAGTTGTGTGTTACTGAATGAAAGAGGAGACATATCGGCGGAGGCGAAAATGTCTGACTGTGTTGAACGCTGTTCAAGGGTTGACAATGGATAAAACACCTGTCATAAAGGATGTCCTTTGTGACTTTGGAGTGCTGTGAAAAGGATGGGAGTTGGTCTGGAGGGTATTGCACAGGGAACTATAGGAGGCTAATAGACTGGGAAAATAGATTAAAGTATGGGACGGCTGATGAGCAGTGGCAGACATTTAAGGAGATATTTCATAACTCACAACAAAAATATATTCCAAAGAGAAGGGATAACCGTCCGTGGCTAATGAAGGAAATAAGAGATGGTATAAAATTGAAAACAATGGCATACAATGTGCCCAAGACTAGTGGGAGGCCAGAGAATTGGGAAACTTTTAAAAGCCAGCAAAGAACGACTAAAAAGAGGGAAGATAGATTAGGAAAGTAAACTAGCACAAAATATAAAAACAGATAATAAGAGTTTCTACAGGTACATAAAAAGGAAAAGAGTGGCTAAAGTAAATGTTGGTGCCCGAGAGGATGAGACTGGGTAATTAATGATGAGACTGGGTACAACGTCTCAAATCCAGCAATCTCGGGACCGAGACCGTGCCGATTTTCGGATTTCGGACAAGAAAATCAAGAGCGTACGTATGCTACCAAGACAGACAAAGTACTAATGGTGGCATGGGTCAGGTCGGGTCGGGCCGAGGGTCATTCAGCAAGGCTCGGACCAATCGCACGCCATTTAAAACATAGTGGCAAAGCCTATAACTAGTCTGGCCTGTCAGTTTTTGGACAATAATTCTGGATTTTATTTTACTGATTATCAAATGGGATTTTCTCAAAAATTCTGATTTTTGGACAGCCGGATTTGAGATGTTGTATCTGTACTTCTAAACTTATCAAAGATGAGAAAAACATTTCTTCCTCTATAATGCTATTTGTCACTGAAATACTTTTGTGCAGATAACCGATATATTGCACAATGCAATTTCCATTTCCCACAATTAAATCATGTGTTTAACCATTTTAAAAACAGGAATCACACTAACTTACTAAATTTATATCTCTAAACTGATGGAAAAGGAAACTCAGAGTCAAAAGCACACAAGTAATTGCAGCCCCAAGATTGAAGCCACAGCCAAAAAGATTTTAATTAAAATCTTATATATGAAACTATATGAGGCTTTCATTTAAAAAGTTATGGTTTCCAGTATATTCACAAGGTAAGAGGTTTTAACAGAGAAGCTCCGAATATATGCGGGCCTGCGATTCTGGGAAAGGTGCTGGGATGTGCCTGCAGGAAGCTTCACCTCTATTCTGCCAGAGTATACAGGATCAGGGGAGGTTCTTCGTTTCATTGACAGGCACACACAACACTACAGGTGCATAGTTGGCACCTGTGGAGGAGCTGAAAAAAACAGCATTACAAAGTCACTCCGAACAGTGTCACTGGCACAGAAAATAAAAATGTGTGGTCTTCATCCGCCCCCTTTATAAGGAAGCCAAAAGTTCACCAAATGGTGCTGGGTTCAGTCCAAGCCATACGGCGGGAGAGCACTGGCAGACCTGTGCAAATTCAGGGCCAATGGGTTTAAGTTTATTTGCTACAAGCTGTAGTGATAAGAGTTTGGGACAGATGATAGCGCCTTGGGACATTCTACTTTAAAGACACTATATAAATACAAGTTGTCTTCAAAACTGATTTTAGGACTTGATCAGAGGATTTATCTATGAGACTGGTATTAAAAGGAAATGTGTAGGGTGAAGTAGTTTCCACCCCAGGTACTTCTCATAACAGTTTAAAAATAAAATCCTACATGTCTCCTAGCTAACTGTCTTGAGTTGCTCACTGACTAAAGCCATACCAGACATCAGTTAAGCAGCTCAGCAGGGAGTCAGAGGTTCCAGGTGACAGCTCTCTGCGGAAGATAAATTTAAAAGCCTGATTCTGCTACCTACGTGGTTGAAGGTGCAAAACTGTTTTTGATAACTGGACGAAAATAGTGGTAACTGAAAGCACTTCACGTAGCCCAAAGTCTCTCCTTGGATAAATCACCATTGTGCTCAAAAGCCTAGTGTGGCTGACTTATTCTTAGACGGCAAATGCAAGTGGACCAGCAAAGACTCGTCGTCCAATAGTCCCTCCTCCAGCCATATCTCAAGTACTGTTGCCCAGGTTAGGATCTTGTGCATGCACCACAACAGACTGAGGATCTGGCAGAGTTGGGCGATTGAATCTGCATTTCAGTTTGTGGTACTTCATGCTTCATTTCCAATGCACATGTCAAATAAGCTCCCTCACACCACTAGGCCATGGCTCCTTCCTCTGAGTCAGAAGGTTGTGGGTTCAAGTTCCACTCCAGGCACATAAATCTAGGCTGATACTTCAGTGTAGTGCTGAGGAAGCGTTGCACTGTCGGAAGTGCTGTCTTTCAGATGGGACGTTAAACCGAGACCCCGTCTGCTCTCTCAGGTAGACGTAAAAGATCCCATGGCACTATTTCGAAGAAGAGCAGGGGAGTTATCCTTGGTATTCTGGCCAGTATTTATCTCTCAATCAACATAACAAAAACATATTATCTGTACATTATCACATTGCTGTTTGTGGGTGCTTGCTGTGTGCAAATTGGCTGCTGCATTTCCCACTTTACAACAGTGACTACACTTTGAAAAGCACTTCATTGGCTATAAATGCTTTGAGACATCTGGTGGTGGTGAAAGGCACTATACAAATGTAAATTTTTCTTTCTTTCTTTCATTCATAGCTAAAAAAAAACCCTGGGGATCGATGGACCAGCATATTAGGCTTTCACCTCTGAGAAAATCTTCACGGTTGGCTATAAGGGTGCCATCTGAAATGAGTATGGGTTGTGTTAACTCAATTTCTAAGTGGGCTTGGGCCCAAAAGACAAAATTGGCACTAATTTGGCAATCACACTTAGTGAGTAGTTTAAAAAATGGAATTTTACATCAATGCAGTTCTGAGATTTGTAGAGTAGAAAATGCTTTTCCGCACAATAAAAAAGGATTAAAAAATATCTATCTTCCTTTCATAATCTTTTCTGCTATGCCCCAGTTCATTTTCAAAACTGTAGAGTATTGTACTCCTAGCATACGGTTCCCATCTTAAAACATTCTCCAGCTTTTATTTGACAGTTGCTAATATTTAATTTAATTTTATTGATTGATGGCATCTGAATCAGAGTAAAAGGCAATTTTTTTTTTACAGTTTCATACATTTGTCTTTTACGAGGAATCAATAATAATTTTATTTCATTGCTTAACTGTTGAGTGCTGAATCATCTTATTGATTCAGAAGGAAGTGCTGTTCCAGCATAGGCCGAATAATTCCAAAGTAAGTTTTAAGAATGACAGAAGATTTCTAAACTATTACTTACTGTAGTTTTGGACCTAGGGCTGCAGTCACCAGTTGGAGAGTCCTCTGGGACATTGACCTTCATGTATGTGTTTGGAGTGTTCAGCCATCTTGTCTTTTCACGCTGCTGTTTCTGTGCCAGGAATTTAAGGGGAGAGCGCGGCAGAGCATCATCTTCAAAGGAAAATGCTGTGACAGTTGCAGGGATCTCCACCTCACTCTTGTGTCTTAGCTTTTCTCTCAGAATAGGGTGCCTGTAAGTGTAGCCTGTTCTGTAGCCCTGTGGAGAAAAAAATATAACTGCATGAGCATTTTCTTCCGGTCATTACAAGATTACCATGAAAAATCAGACAGACTAGCCAGTGATTCCTACCAAAAGTACATGCAAAACCCGAAACTATAACAGAAAGGGCCAGCCTAATGACACAGCAATTTAAGCTCAATTTCAAACTAGTAGCATTGAAAGCTCGAGCCCCATTTGCTATCCCAGTTGGTAGGATGATTTTGTTAGGACTGGGTTGACTCATCATTATAGCCAGTCCCTTGAAATCGAGGAAGATTTGTTTCCACTCCAAAAGTGAGCTCTTTGGTGGCTGAACAGTCCAACACGAGAGCCACAGACTCTGTCACAGGTGGGACAGTTATTCGTCGGGAGAAGGAGGGGATGGCACTGATTTACCACATGCTCCTTCCGCTGCCTGCGCCTGATCTCTTCATGCTCGCAACGTTGAGATTCAAAGAGCTCAACGCCCTCCCGGATGCACTTTTTCCACCTAGGGCGATCTTCGGCCAGGGTCTCCCAGGCGTCAGTGGTGATGTCGCACTTTACCAGGGAGGCTTTGAGGATGTCCTTGTACCGTGTCCGCTGCCCACCTTTGGCTTGTTTGCCATGAAGGAGCTCCGCATATAGCAGTTGTTTAGGGAGTCTCGTGTCTGGCATGCGGACTATGTGGCCTGGCCAGCGAAGCTGATCCGAGTGTGGTCAGTGCTTCAATGCTGGGGATGTTAGCCTGGGCGAGGACACTGATGTTGGTGCGTCTGTCCTCCCAGGGGATTTGCAGGATCTTGCGGAGACATCGTTGGAGATATATCTCCAGCGACGTGATGTGTCTTCTGTAAGTCGTTCATGTCTCTGACCCATATAGGAGGGCGGGAATTACTACAGCCCTGTGGACCATGAGCTTGGTGGTAGGTTTGAGGGCTTGGTCTTTGAACACTCTTTTCCTCAGGCGGCCGAAGGCTGCACTAGCGAACTGAAGGTGATGTTGAATCTCTGCATCAATGTCTGCCTTTGTTGACAAGAGGCTCCCGAGATATGGGAAGTGATCCACGTTGTCGAGAGTCGCACTGTGAATCTTGATGACTGGGGGGGGCAGTGCTATGCGGCGAGGACAGGTTGGTGTAGGACCTTTGTCTTACGGATGTTAAGCGTAAGGCCCATGCTATTGTGGATATCTGAACGGAATATATGGAATTAAGGACAGTAAAGTAAACGGGATATATGAAAATGTATAAGCCATGGAAGAATAGCTGGGAGAATGTCAGATTGCAAATAGTGCAACATCAGCATAGCTAACAATCTGTCTCAAGGTTTCAAGTCACTAATCCTGCCAATAATATATAATTGTAACATGAAATACATCTGCAGAATTGCAAGGTCTCAGTAAATAGTCACACCATTAGATTGAAACATTTAGAGGCAATACTTGAGCTTTCAAGAAGAACATCTCATATAGATTGACTAATGAGTGGCTGAGTTAGACTGTCAATCCATTTGTATTTTGTTATCTGATTTCAAAACTGTATAACTGTTAACGCTTTACGATGTAACTTCACCTATCCGTAGGGAGTGTGTACGCTCTATCCAGAGAGTATATCTTCTGTCTGATAGGTCTTACTGGCCGGTAATAAAGACTGCTTTGTTCAAAGCACAAGAGGTATTCGACTCAGTAATTTTACTGAACCAGATTGAGGTAAAAGAATCCAGGAATTAACATTTGGTGTCAGAAGTGGGATCTCAACGGACGACTGCCGAAAACTTGCGAATTAAGAGCCAGACTAGCCTTGGACGAGACGAGGGGAAAATGGCCACTGGAGTGAGTATGATTTCAATACTGCTCCAGTTTCCCCCGGTTTCAAAAGTCTGAGGAAAGTTTAGCCACTCGCTGGTTCTCAGGTAGTGTCTGAACGAGATCCAGGACAATCTGGTGAATACCTTTCAAACTTAGAATAGGGATAGAGATAGGGAAATTGTGCGATGACGCAAACCAAGCGGCGACTTGGAAAGGGAAAGATAGTTAGAGCTAGATAGGGATAGATGATCAATCATGGATCCAAAAAAAAATTAATAGGAAAGAAAAGAGACTCTTATGAATGTCTGTTTAAATGAGAAATGCTTCTGTGACTTTTACTGTAATAAAAAAGCCGGGGAGTTGAGGTTTGTTTTATCTCAAACAGAATGAAAGTTTGTTTTAACCCTTCGTAGTGTTGTCCTGTATGTGGGAAGTTTAAGAGTGTGAACCTTATTGAATTACGTATATTCGGATGATAAGTTGCGGAGCCAGGAAATGCCCAAAGGATAGATTTGTTAAAAAGAGAAAAAATTACATGGTCCCGGTGGTTTAAAAAAAAAAAGAAAAACTTGTTGAAAGAAAACATTCAGAGAAGGCACAGCAAAACAACTGAGAGGGATTCAAAAGGATTAAAAAAAAATTATATTAAATAACACGACCTTGAGGCTGGAACAATTGAGATAACGAAAAGCAGTCCACAGCCTACGTGCCAGACTTCTCTCTAGTTATAAAAAAAAGTAAAGTACTAAATAGGTGCTGAAAGAAAAAAATGTTCTGAGATTTTAAATTATGAAAAATATAAAATCACTCCTGTCCAATTGGCAGAAAAACTCCATTAAATTAGGGCTTTCATTGACTGATTGGATTTAAACTGCGCAGTAACGCGAAAGGATAGGGAAATTTGGAGACTAAAAGAAATTAATGGAGGCTCATAAGAAATCAAAATTAGAAAATTAGGCTCACAGGGAATAAAATGGGGATTTAAATAGAGGATAGGTGTTCAACTCAGGTACGACGAAGGGACCTTGTATATCACTTGGCCCGTCTAGGCTCTGATTGAATTTAAAAAAAAAACCCCGCAGCAACTCGGAAGGTAGGGCCGACGCGAACGCGCGGCCGAGAGAAGGGCCGAAGCGAACGCGCAGTGAAGCGAACGCGCAGTGACATCAACGCGCAGTGACGTAGACGCGCGGTGACGTAAACGCGCAGTGACGCCGACGCGTAGTGACGCAGAGGCGCAGCAACGCGAATCGCGAAAGTCAGTGCTAATGGCAGTAAGTCTGTAAGTCTTAAAGTGTTTAGAGTTTTAAGTAAAGTTTTAAGTATTGAGATCGCGCGGCGACGCGGACCGTGCGGCGATGCGGGTAAGTGTTAGAAGTCTTTGTCTATTTTGTAGATCGTGCGGCGATGCGGACCGTGCGGCGATGCGGGTAAGTGTTAGAAGTCCTTGTTTACCTTTTAAAGTTAAAGTATCTTAACTCGCGCGGCGACGCGAGCCACGGGTCGACGCGGATTGCGCGGCGACGTGAACTGCGAGGCAACGCGGATTGCGCGGCGACGTGAACTGCGAGGCGACGTGGTAGTTTAGTATTGAGATCGCGCGGCGATGCGGACCGTGCGGCGATGCGGGTAAATGTTAGCATTAGTAAAGTTTGGTTATTTGGAGTTAGTTAAAGTCCGTGTTAGTTCTGTAAAGTCTGTGTCTATTTTTAAGTTTGTTTAAATTGCATGACGACACGAACGCGTAGCGACACAGTAATACGAGGGGCAGTGTGAAAATGGGTAATCAGTTAGATAAAACCACGGATGCGGATAATCCGCTACAAAAGTTATGTGAGGAATTCCCTGAAAGAGCTGAAGACTTTAGAAAATTATCAGGAGCCCTGAACAAATTATTAGGGGATGACCAGTGGCCTCTAAGTGACACTAGAAGCGTAGAGGTAAAAAAAAAAGCACAGGGATTAATTTGGAGAAGGGGACGAGGAAAAGGGGATAAAAAAATTTAATTGCAACCTGGCGACATTATTGTCAGAAATCAAAAGATGCATCACTTCTATCGAGTTGGCAAACAAATGCTATTAAATTAGGACTTGCATTGACAGAGGGAACACATGTTAAAACTGTAGACGTCTTAAAAAAAGAATGAATGTACGCACGAGAAACTTGCTAAGAGATCCTCTGGGACCTCTGAGAAAGGTATTGATCAACTACAAGTTAAAATGGCTGGCTTTGTGTTAACCGAGGCTGATGATGAAATTGATGAGTGGCCACTGACTCAGCGCCCAACGGCGCCTCCGCACCCCCTGGCCTCTTGCTCCAGTCCTCTTCCCAACACCCTCCACCTAACACTCCGGTAAAAAGAGTTAGGAACAACCACATATCATCAAAGCAACAAACCCAAACTGACTCCTCATCCTCTGATAGCGATTCGGATCCCCAGTTCACAGGCAATATAGCCGAAAGGACCAGATGTCACACTCGAAAGGGCAGAACTATATCTCAACATCACAACAGTCCCGTAAATCTTCTAGTCAACCTACCAGTCCAAGTTGTGAAAGACATAGCAAACACCCCCGCCGATCGAGACGCAGAACTGTCAAGCAGTCAGACAGCTCTGAAACATCCACCGGCCTAGAAATGATTTCCAAGATCCCAAAGTCCCGACACCAATTCCCTGTCAGACCAATGCCAAACCCTGATGCACAACAAGCTGCAGACCACCTCTCTATAGATGTCTGTGATCTTCAAACAACTATTTGATTGCTCACGCTATCCGGACAGATGGAAAGGGCAGTTAGATATTATTGGCAGAAAAAGAAAGGGGAGGGGGGAGGTGCGCCCCCAACCCGGGTCAAGACTAAATACGTGACTAGAAAGGAAGAGCCATCTCGGGAGGAAGGATCAATAGAACCGTAGTGTGGCATACAGGATTGGATGGATAAGCAAGGATACGGTTATACTAAACAACCAAACGGCCCGAGCCCTGCTAATAAACCTCCCTATTGTCCCCAGCATGGTATGGGAAGAGGCCGGGACTGGGTAAGAGGAATTGACTGTTTTAATTGTGGGCAGGAAGGACATTGGAATAAAAATTGCCCCTACCGTCAGCATGGAAAAGGAAGAGGAGGAAGAGGAGGGGGCGGGGGGGGGGAGAGGAGGATCTTACACTAACTTCTCCCAGAACAACCCCTTTGGTCAATTGTCCCCCGATTGACTACGCAGCTTGATTGTGCAGGGATCCTCCCCGGACAACGAACCCATTCTGAATGAGTGGCAACCCTTTTTGATAGATACGGGAGCCTTCATGTCTTCTGTACAATCAAAGCTTGGACTCCCTGCTTCTACTGAAACACAGGAACTTTCAGGATTCCTGGGACGGATCTCGACATTCCCAGTGTCAGAACCGGTTAAAATGGGTTACCAGGAAGAATCGGTGGAACATCGAGTTGTTATCACAACCAATCTGGACTGTAACTTGATGGCTAGAGACCTCCTTTGCAAATTCCAGTTGCATTTGGAGTGTGGAGATAACGGGATTATTGTAAAACAGGAAACCCTTAAGCGGCAGTATTATACCACTAGAACCCCTCAGTGGTGGTCTCTGGACCTGCCGCAGGCACCCTATCACGTGACCCTAGCATACGATCCCAGTGGAAAGAATCAGGACCTGCAGAACCTTTATCAGGATCACGAAGGGGAAGTGAAGGGAATTCTATTAAGGGCTAGAGTGACTGGACTGGAAAGAGAGGCAGATTTTGTGGAAGTGGATAAGAATCTGTGGAAACAGCCCCTAACAATGGCACCGCATATTGCTTGTGAAGTATTAGCCCCTCACCATGCTAAAGATTTGGGAGTTATGGTACGCAAGGCCATAGATGAGGCTGACCCTACCAGCCGGGATGTGCAAATTGTAAAACATGGCCGAACAGTCCAATTTCATGGGGACCCCGAGAAGGTCTTAACGACTCTACAGCATCATACTGGCTCCGGCATACCTGACTATGTGGATCCTCATGTGTGGGCAGAGAACCCCTCCCAAGTGGGTTATACTCCCATTGATCCGATTGAGATCTCAGTGCAGGGCAATCCGACAGAACCCACTGAAATCACAGGCAATCCTAAACTGACTTTTTGGCACTATACTGCAATTAATCCGGCCTGTTTTCTTACTGAGCCACCCCAAGATGAGGAAGAACCCAGTCATGATTGTTTATGTTTGTTCACGGAAGTACTTCTATTAATCCAGAAGATACACGAATCTCAGGATACGCCATAGTAAACCAGGAGAATCAGGTCTTGGAATCTGCTGCTTTGAAACCGCCTATTCTGCTCAACAAGCTGAACTATTCGCCCTCACCCAAGCCTGTATCTTGGCCAAAGATCTCAAAGTCAATATCTATACCGACTCTAGGTATGCCTTTGGGGTGGCGCATGATTTCGGACAATTATGGAAAAATAGGGGATTCCTAACCTCACAAGGGAATGAGATATCTCATAAACAGTTAGTATCTGATTTGTTGCAAGCCCTCATGTTCCCCAAACGCATTGCCATTGTCAAATGTACCGCCCAACCTACCGGAAATTCTCTGGTTGATATAGGGAATCGTTGTCCTGACCAAGAGGCCAAACAGGCCTCTCGTGACCAACAGATGGTAGTGCCCAAAATTATGAGTCAGACTAAAAATCCTGCGAAGGATAAGTTAGCCTCGGAAAAACCAATGCCAACCATCCAAGATGTTATAAAAGCACAGGGGGACGCTCCTGAAAAAGATAAACTGTTGTGGAAATATTATGCATGTACTTATGACAATGTTTCTAAACTCTTGACCACTCCCGCGGAACAGACTTGCATGTCTGACGAGTTGGCCTCATGGGTTATAGATTGTCTGCATTTTGCTACTCATTGTGGAGCAAGGGCAACAAGTGATACACTTTTGGCTACTTGGTGGCACCCTAAACTCCAGGCGCTCACCCAGAACATCAGTAGTCGTTGCCTGGTTGGCCAGCAACATATTCCAGGGAAGGGAGTCCCCTGTGATTGGGATAAAACGCCCCTACCCGAAGGTCCCTTTGAGACATTTCAGTTGAACTACATTGAGTTGCAAAAAGTTCAGTGTTACAGATATGTGTTAGTAATAGTAGATGTGTTTAGCAGATGGATTGAAGCCTACCCTAACCTGGACAATAAGACTCAGACTGTTGTTAAGGTGTTAATGAGGGAAATTGTTCCTAGATATGAGATCTCAGCTAGACTGATGACCACCTATGTTCTTTCTCTGACTCAGGCTCTGCGACTAGTTCACAACCAGGTTCAAGATGCTCACCTCGACCTCTCAGTTTTACCCGAATTGTCCCTCGTGGCACCAGGGAAGTATGGATTCGGAAGGGATTAGAGCCACAATAGGAGGGGCCTTTTTAGGTGTCACTCACTACCCCCACTGCAGCCAAGGTTGAGGGGAAAAGTGCCTGGGTTCACCTGCACCACTGCAAGCTCATCACCATTTAAACAAATCTTGCTGGTTAGTCTAATTCCTGTTTCTGTTCCAGATCTCCTCCTCCCTATAGCTGAACAAGGCAGTTGAAGGAGGATCAGTTTGAACTCTTACCTGTCAGACAGCCAAATACACTGACGGAAACCTGAAGGGAAACGTGAAAACAGAACTCTTTTTATCAGCTAAATAATTGGACTATTTATAAGATGAGACTGTGTCTGTATGCTACTGTCTGCATAATAGTGTTGATATATGACAGTTTTGGTGCACGGGAAGGAAGACAAAGGCGAGAGCTCCATGTAAACACCTTTTTGTATATGTCTTACGTTTATGCGGAAAAAGGGCACTTCACTAGATGCTGGGTGTGTTCACATATCCCTATACATTCCAAAGGGGGAATTCCTTTGCGCACCGTTCCCCTGACCCTAACTGAGACTGTTAGATGGATTCAAAGAAACGATATTGGAACAGGTAGCTAACCGCACTGCTGAGGCTCTGGAGGGCATCACAGCTGAAATGGTAGCGATAAGGACCGTAGCATTACAAAACCGAATGGCCCTCGATTACCTGTTAGCTGAGAAAGGGGGAACGTGTGCCCTGATAGGATCTGAATGTTGCACTTACATTCCTGATAGTTCAGAAAACATAACCCACCTTGCCGATCACATAAGGAGGGAGGTGAAAAAGTTATCCACACCAGCAAAAGAACTTAGCAGGTTTGATTGGTTTCTGGGTGGATCTTGGAGATCCTATCTAATACATGGGGCAATTGTTCTCATCATAATAATTACCTGCTGTTTGATTGTTGGTTGCCTTAACCTCTGCTGTAAAGCAATGACAAGGTTAGCAGACCCTCTTGTGGTCAAGGGTTCCCGGGTTATGATCCAACAAACTAGAGAACTACTCAACAATGCAATACTCATAGAATGATCCTAAATGTTATCATAGAATGATAAAAGGGGGGATGTGGATATCTGAACGGAATATATGGAATTAAGGACAGTAAAGTAAACGGAATATATGAAAATGTATAAGCCATGGAAGAATAGCTGGGAGAATGTCAGATTGCAAATAGTGCAACATCAGCATAGCTAACAGTCTGTCTCAAGGTTTCAAGTCACTAATCCTGCCAATAATATATAATTGTAACATGAAATACATCTGCAGAATTGCAAGGTCTCAGTAAATAGTCACACCATTAGATTGAAACATTTAGAGGCAATACTTGAGCTTTCAAGAAGAACATCTCATATAGATTGACTAATGAGTGGCTGAGTTAGACTGTCAATCCATTTGTATTTTGTTATCTGATTTCAAAACTGTATAACTGTTAACGCTTTACGATGTAACTTCACCTATCCGTAGGGAGTGTGTACGCTCTATCCAGAGAGTATATCTTCTGTCTGATAGGTCTTACTGGCCGGTAATAAAGACTGCTTTGTTCAAAGCACAAGAGGTATTCGACTCAGTAATTTTACTGAACCAGATTGAGGTAAAAGAATCCAGGAATTAACATTATCATATGCCTCGGTGAATACATTGACTATATCCTGGAGTTCAGTCTCCAAATGTGCGCAGACGCAAACGTTGTCCGCATACTGCAGTTCAACAACAGAGATTTGGGAGGTCTTCGACCTAGCCTGGAGGCATCGTAGGTTAAACAGCTTCCCACTGGTTCTCTAGTTTAGTTCCACTCCGGCGGGGAGCTTGTTGACAGTGAGGTGGAGCATGGCAGAGAAAGATTGAATAGAGGGTTGGAGCAATGACGCTGCCCTGTTTGACCCCAGTTCGGAGTGGAATGGTCTGTAATGGATCCATTGGTAAGGATCACAGCCTGCATGTCATCGTGGAGCAGGCGAAGGACGTTGACAAACTTTTGGGGGCACCCAAAACGGAGGAGGAGGACACTCCATAAGCCCTCACGGTCAAGTGTCAAAGACCTTTGTAAGGTCGAAAAAGGCCATTTATAAGGGCTGGCGCTGCTCCCTGCATTTTTCCTGCAGTTGTTGTGCTGCAAAGATCATATCCATTGTTCCCCATAGGGGATGAAATCCGCACTGTCACTCTGGGAGGAGCTCCTTGGCCACAGGGAGAAGACAGTTGAGGAGGACCCTAGCGACAACCTTCCCAGTGGTTGATAGTAGGGAGATTCCCCTGTAGTTGCCACAGTCGAATTTGTTCCCCTTTTTAAAAATGGACACGATCACTGCATTTCTGAGATCCCCCCCGGCATGATCTCTTCCCTCCAAATGAGAGAGATGAGGTCATGTATCCGCTCCAACAGCGCCATATTTTAACGCCTCAGCAGGAATTCCATCCGCACCCGTAGCCTTGTTGTTCTTGAGCTGTTTTATGGCTTTGCCTACTTCTTGCAGCATTGGAGTTTCACTGAGGTGATGGCGGGTTGCATGCTACGGGATGGAGTTGAGAACACTCGAGTCAAAGGCAGAATCTTGATTGAGGAGATCTTCAAAGTGCTTCTTCCAGCTGGCCCTGACAGCCTCGGTGTCCTTGATGAGTGTTTCCCCGTTCTTTGCCAGGAGTGGGGTGGGGCCTTGGGAGTTTGGACCGTAGGTGGCCTTGACTGCAGTGAAGAATCCTCGTATGTCATGGCTGTCGGCTAGTTGTTGTATTACCTGCATTTTCTCCATCTACCACCTGTTCTTTAGGTCCCGGGTTTTTTGTTGGACCTCAGCCTTGAACCATCTGTAGAAACATAGAAAATAGGTGCAGGAGTAGGCTATTCGGCCCTTCGAGCCTGCACCACCATTCAATATCATGGCTGATCATTCACCTCAGTACCCCTTTCCTGCTTTCTCTCCATACCCCTTGATCCCTGTAGCCGTAAGGGCCGTATCTAACTCCCTCTTGAATATATACAACGAACTGGCATCAACAACACTCTGCAGTAGAGAATTTCACAGGTTAACAACTCTCTGAGTGAAGAAGTTTCTCTTCATCTCAGTCCTAAATGGCTTACCCCTTATCCTTAGACTGTGTTCCCTGGTTCTGGACTTCTCCAACTTTGGGAACATTCTTCCTACATCTAACCTGTCCAGTCCCGTCAGAATTTTATATGTTTCTATGATCCCCTCTCATCCTTCTAAACTCCAGTGAATACAGGCCCAGTCGATCCAGTCTCTCCTCATATGTCAGTCCTGCCATCCTGGGAATCATTCTGGTGAATCTTCGCTGCACTCCCTCTGATAGGTCCTTACTATACAGTATAAATGCACACGAGGCCCATGCTTGAGAGAAGGTCAGTCTGTGACCTGTCCTTTATTCCTTAGCACTCCAAGTGATGAAGGTGGGTGGAGCTTCCCCTTTTGTACCTGAAGGCCCAGGTTAGGAGTGTCTCCCACCTAGTGGTCATTGTTTTCACAGTGTACAACTTGGGTCAGATTATACATGGGTTACAATGCTGGTTGAATACGTGACACCCTCAATAGCAAGAATATCCTTCCTCAGATTAGGAGACCAAAACTGAACACAATATTCCATGTGAGCCCTCACCAAGGCCCTGTACAACTGCAGTAAGACCTCTCTGCTCCTGTACTCAAATCCCAGAGGCTATGAAGGCCAGCATACCATTTTCCGCCTTTACCGCCTGCTGTACCTGCATGCCAACTTTCAATAACTGATGTACCATGACACTCAGGTCCCGTTGCACCTCCCCTTTTCTTAATCTGCCGCCATTCAGATAATATTCTGCCTTCGTGTTTTTGCCACCAAAGTGGATAACCTCACATTTATCCACATTATACTGCATCTGCCATGCATTTGCCCACTCACCTAACCTGTCCAAGAAACCCTGCAGCCTCTTAACATCCTCTTCAGCTCACACCGCCACGCAGCTTAGTGTCATCTGCAAACTTGGAGATATTACACTCAATTCATCTAAATCATTGATGTATATTGTAAAAAGCTGGGGTTCCAGCACTGAGCCCTGCGGCACCCCACTAGTCACTGCCTGCCATTTTGAAAAGGACCCGTTTATTCCGACTCTCTGCTTCCTGTCTGCCAACCGTTCTCTATCTATGTCAGTACATTACCCCTAATACCATGTGCTTTAATTTTGCACACCAATCTCTTGTGTGGGACCTTGTCAAAAAGCCTTTTGAAAGTCCAAATACACCACATCCACTGGTTCTCCCTTGTCCACTCTACTAGTTACATCCTCAAAAAAATTCCAGAAGATTTGTCAAGCATGATTTCCCCTTCATAAATCCATGCTGACTTGGACCGATCCTGTCACTGCTTTCCAAATGCGCTGCTATTTCAGCTTTAATAATTGATTCCAACATTTTCCCCACTACTGATGTCAAGCTATAATTACCCGTTTTCTCTCTTCCCTTCTTTTTTAAAAAGTGGTGTTACATTAGCTACCCTCCAGTCCATAGGAACTGATCCAGAGTCGATAGACTGTTGGAAAATGATGACCAATGCAGCCACTATTTCTAGGGCCACTTCCTTAAGTACTCTGGGATGCAGGCGATCAGGCCCTGGGGATTTATCGGCCTTTAATCCCATCAATTTCCCGAACACAATTTCTCGACTGATAAGGATTTCCTTCCGTTCCTCCTTCTCACTAGACCCTCGGTCCTCTAGTATTTCCGGAAGGTTATTTGTGTCTTCCTTCGTGAAGACAGAACCAAAGTATTTGTTCAATTGGTCTGCCATTTCTTTGTTCCCCATTATAAATTCCCCTGATTCGGACTGCAAGGGACCTACGTTTGTCTTCACTAATCTTTTTCTCTTCACATATCTATAGAAGCTTTTGCAGTCAGTTTTTATGTTCCCAGCAAGCTTCCTCTCATACTCTATTTCCCCCCTCCTAATTAAACCCTTTGTCCTCCTCTGCTGAATTCTAAATTTCTCCTAGTCCTCAGGTTTACTGCTTTTTCTGGCCAATTTATATGCCTCTTCCTTGGATTTAACACGATCCTTAATTTCCCTTGTTAGCCACGGTTGAGCCACCTTCCCGTTGCTTTGAAGCACCCGAGTTTGGCTGTTACTTGAGGCTCTTCGCCTATTAGTTCTTGGATCTCCTGATCGTTTTCATCAAACCAGTCCTGGTATTTTCTGATTGAGTAACCAAGTGTCTTTTCACAGGCACTGGTTATGGAGGCCTGGAGGACAGATCAAGCGCTGTGGGCATTGAGCATCTCAGGGCCATCAAGGCATGCCAGATTGGCTGTGAGGCGCTGGCTTTATAGGGCTCTCTTAGCTGGATCTTTAAGTGCCCCGATATTAATTTTTTTGCGGCACTGCTTCTGCTGTCCCCTCTGCTTTGGGGCTATATTAATATTGATGATGGATCGGATTAGGCGATGGTCCGTTCATCAGTCATCAGCTCCCGTCATGGCACGGGTAATGCGTACATCCTTGCGATCCTTGGCTCGGACGATGACATAGTCCAGCAGGTGCCAGTGTTTGGAGCAAGGGTGTTGCCACGATGTCTTGTATTTGTCCCTCTGGCGGAACAGGGTGTTGGTGGTGAGGAGTTTGTGTTCTAGACATTTTTTCAGGAGTAGGGTGCCATTGGAGTTGGATTTCCCTACCCCCTCGCTGCGAATGACGCCTCCCCAGAGGGCTGTGTCTTTGCCGACCCTAGCATTAAAGTTTCCTAGGAGGATCAATTTGTCGTCCTTGGGGACGCAGGACAGGGATGGCTCGAGGTTGGAATAGAATCCCTCTTCAGCCTCATCCGTTGCATCGAATGTTGGGGCGCATGCACTGATGACTGTGGCGCATTGGTTCCGGGATAGGGTAAGGCGAAGGGTCATCAGGTGTTCATTAATCCCGCAGGGGGAGTCTTTGGGGCGGCCGACCAGTTCATTTTTGATGGCGAAGCCGACTTCATGAAGGCGGTGTTCTTCCTCCGGTTTTCCTTTCCAGAAAAAGGTATAACCTCCACCATGTTCTTTAAGCTGGCCTTCCCCTGTCCGCCGGGTCTCGCTTAGGGCGGTGATGTTGATGTCAAAGAGTCTAAGCTCCTGGGCAACTATGGCAGTGCGGTGCTCCGGCCTGTTGCTGTTGGAGTTGTCCGCTGTCCATTATGGTCCTGACGTTCCAGCCCCCGAACTTCATATTAAATGAGTGGAAGATGCCTGTGCATGAGTTCTTTTAACGTGGGGTGGCCGTTGCACACCGATCACGACACGGGCTTAGCTGAGCAAGGCCTTGGGCCAGTGGCAAGGGGGTCCAAGACAACTGGAGACCAGGCACCGCTATATGAGCTTAGTTGCTTACGGCGAGATGTTGGCGTAAGCTCGGCGCTGGGTAGCGCAGTTGATGGTAGGTGGTTGGGGGCAGGCATTGAGGGGGTCAGCGGTCCCCTGGAGTTCAGTGTGGGAGGTCAGAGTGGTCACAGCCAACACATGCTGGTGGAGAAGAGGCCAGGTCATCGGTGGGGAAGGAGAGGTCCAGCCGTCGTTGAGGGAGGAAGCGAGGCCAGTCTTCGTCGCTGGAGAGGAGGCCCAGACGCCGCTGGAGGGGGAGGGGGAGGGGGAGGGCCCGATCGTCGCTAGAGAAGGTCCGGTCGCCGTTGGAGCCTCACCTGGCTCGCAGGGCGTTGCCGAGGATCGGGTGGGACAGCTGAGTCGACGTCGAAGGAGCAAATCGCCAGAGAAGGTCGCTGAAGGAGGGAAGAGGTCCAGGTCCAGTTCGCTGCTGCAGCAGGAGGTTTGGTTGCCGTTGTTGGTGGTCCGGTCGTCGTCGTCAAGGAGTGGTGTGAGGCTTAAGAGGAAGATTCGCGCACGAGGTAGGCCCGAATTTGTGGATTGTAGGGTTTAAGGATGACGGAGAGATCCAGGTCCAGGTCGCCGTTGCAGGAGGTTCGCTGGTATTCCGGTCGTCGTCGCTGGTGGGAGGCATGGATATTTGGAGTGGAGGGGAGGTCCGTGCCTGAGGTAGGCCCAAATTTGTGGGATTTGTAGGATTAGGGTTTGGGTTTAAAGTCAAGTTAAGAAAATGGACCCCTTATTAGGATCTATTAGGACTAGGGGAAGTTTAGACAGTGGGAGGGGGGAGGTTGAGGGTGAAAAGTTGTTGGATGGTGGGAGATGACAAGGGTGAAGTTGTTTTGGCAGGGGAGCTCCCTACCATCTTGCCAAGTGGGTTTACTATAGGAAAATACAATGACACAATTTTTTACTCAATGACAATGTTTCTTGTTTATCCAATTAACCAAACAGAAATGGATATAGAACGCCCAATAGCATTGAATAGGTTATCATGCTTGTATATTTTGAATGTGTGCGTAGAAGGCTAAAAAGCACTATTTAAAAGTTGTATTTACAGTTATATCACCATAGGTTGCTCAGATTTTTCTCACTAATAAAATTATCTTAGAATATCTAAAGAAAGGCTGCCAGTTCAAAAATATAGTTCATTATAAATATAACTGATGTGTATTTATAATTTCAAAGAATGTGCATTTATATAGCGCCTATATGTCCTCAGTATGTCCTAAAGCGCTTTGCACTGTATTTTGTAGGCAAATACGGCAGCCAATTTACACATACCAAGGTCCACAAACAACAATGAGATAAATGACTAGCTAATCTGTTTTTGGTGGTGTTGATTGAGGGATAAATGTTGGCCAGGACACTGGGAGAACTCTCCTGCTCCTCTTCAAATAGTGTCATGGGATCTTTCATGCCCACCAGGACTTGGTTTCATGTGTGATCCAAAAGATAACAATGCAGTACTCCTTTCATGACTGCACTGAAGTGTCAGACGAGATAACGTGCTCAAGTCCTGGAGTGGGACTTTAACCCAAAACCTTCTAGTTCAGAGGCAAGAGTGCGACCACTGAGTCAAGGCTGACACCTCTCATTGCAATATAAACCCAGTTCTAATCCTGCCAGATGTAAAAGCACTAGAGACTCAATTCCAAAGTAACCTTCTACTCAGGACCTGATTCAAGTAGGCACAATGAAAACTTCCATTTTATAATAACCATTTATCACTTTGCCCCCGACCTGCGAGAGAACAGCTCCAAAGGTTGGGCTATAAAAGAGCTGGAGCGGCGGGCCTGGGACATCGTGGCTCCCCGACCTGCGCGAGAACAGCACCGCAGGTCGAGCTATAAAGGAGCTGGAGCGGCATACCACTTCAACCTCCAGCACGAGCTGCTCCAAGTATGCGATGATTTTGAGATGGGCGACGATATCAAAACCGTGGTCGCCGTTTTGGAGCGTGGGCAGGAACATCGGCAGGGCCCAGGTACAGAGGAGTGGGAAGGTCGGGGCGGATGAGTGGCGAGTGTTTGTGGCGAGATACGGTGAATGTTTATGGCGGAGGAGCGGTGAGAGATTGTAGCAGAGGTGCGACAGATGAGGGCAAGGGGCCCAGAAGAGCCGGGGGCCCAGGGGCAGCACGGGCCAGCCCACACTGTGATATGTGTGCGCATTAGGTCCGTGCAGAACAGGTCTCCTGTCGTCCTGGTTAACCCTTGCCACTGGACCAAGACCAAGCTCTATCAAGCCCGTGTGGTGGCTGATGTGCAACTGTCACCACACGTTAAAACAATTCACGCACAGGCATCTTCCACCCCCTCAATTCGAGTTCAGGACTGGAACATCGGGTCCTTCATCGAAACCCTGCGAACTCATGGAAGCAGGTCATCCTCGTTCAAGGGACCGCCTATGATGATGATGAACACATAACGTGCATTTCTTTGCACTTTACATGTTAAAAAAAAGACGTCTCAAGACACTAAGAAGCAGAGGAAAATAGTGAATGTTGAGCAGAAGGGAAAAAGAAAAAGGCGGCTAGTTGGCACAGCAGAAAGATTTGGCAAGGGCGTAGTGGCTGCAAGAATTGCTACAGATAGTGGAGCAAAGAACATGGAGCAGTCCAGCACTGGGATGAGCTGGGGGTTAGTATGGGGTGTATGGCTGGAGGAGATCATGGAGATAGGATGGGGTGAAGCGATGGAGAGATTTGAAAACGTGGATTAGGAAATTGAAAATATACGCACCAGATTGTCCAACATTCTCATCATAGCTTCAAATTCTTGTTCTCCAATTCTCCACTTTTGTGCAGTTCCCATATTGGTTCCATCAATGGCTACTTTCTGGGTGTAAGGCTTGAACTTTTCCAGATCCAGCAGCAGTAAATTATCCACTCCACCTGCACTTGCCAAGGCTCTCACCTTCAAATAAAACCACCTAATTAAAAGTGCATAGACCACTTCCAAGTTTTAAAATAATCAAATGCATCAGCCCAACAGAAGCAATGTTTGAGAGAATCATTCTTAGAAATATTTTCACTGTGCAAGTAGTACATTGAAAGTACACGGACATTTTGCTGCATAGTGCACACGATCTTGATATACATCTTCAGACAACACTTCGCCCAAAGATTAGAAATTCATTGCACATCTGATCAGTTTAACACAGTGAAGCATTGTTTATTGAGAATGACTGTGAATTATTTGCCAACAATGGTCCAATAAAAGCATAAAACTGCAAGATAATTCATTACTGTAATAAGCACTGTGCTGATTTAACAGTTAATTTCATACAAAGAAACTCTTTTATTCTAAAAACTTCTATACCAATTCTTTTCATAAAAGGCACTTCAATAGATTATATTGTATCAGGGGCAATTATGACAATTACTCGGAGTGGGTTGATTCTGAAGGGAAATCTCTTCTGAGCAGAGATTCATAGGTGATGTAATCATTGGCTTAATGATTAAATACATTTTTTCCCTCTAATTTACATAGGTAATTTGAAAGCATGTTCCCAAATCTAATTTTCTACCTTTCCAAAGGTAGCAAATCATACTGTTTCATGCTCGGATACAGTTTTACAGATACCAGTCAATATGGCAATTGTTCATATGTAAAGGGCAACCCTTTGACTATGGACAAGGGAGAGGATCATAACCAATATTTCCACTAAGCTACGCGGGTGCGCAGAATTGGAAAAGGTCCCGCCCAGGCCACTCACCGGCTTTTCCCTTGTAAATACCTACATGCGTAGAAATTTAAAGGGACCGCACATTAAAAGAAACAGGCCTGGCCAGGGAACAGGTAGCTTACAGGGAACATTGATTACAACCGAACCAGATGCACACTTTCTAGCAACAGCTTGTACTTTACAATGTAGTGAAACACCCAAAGATGTTTCATGGTAATGATTGAAACAGAACAGTTATCATAGACACAGTTTAAAACTTTTGAAAGCAAGTAAAGATAAACCTAAAGTGTAAATGTTTGGGAATAGAATTTCAGAGCTTAAGAGTGTGAACAATGAATGCTCTGCCATTCACAGTGGAGCACAAGAGACGTACAGTAGAAGTGGAGGGTGCCAACTGCGATATAGGGTTAGAGTAAGTTGCAGAAGTAGGGTAGGGCCATATAGAGATTTGTAAACAAGAACGAGCTGGGAAATAAGCAGTAATAGAAGAGTGGGCGGAGTTTTGAATGATTGAAATTTGTGCTGGGTGGAGCCAGGGAGGCTGGTAACGAGAGCACGGGAGAAGTTGAGCTTGGAGGCGACAAGGATGGATGAGAGCTTGAGATGACGGGCATGAGGTACGAATGGTGGCAGGCAGTGAAATGGATGTTGGATTGGATGCTGAAACTATTCAAGAGTCAAACAGCAAGCAAGGTTACATATCATTAGGTTCAGCCTGAGAAAGCAGCCACTGAAGGGCATGGAATTGGAGCGTTGATGCTAACATAGCTCATTGGATAACAATCAAATGGAAACCCTGGTTTATTTTTCCCCGAGCTCAAACACTTAAGACAATTACAGTGTTCCCTCCTCTGCCTTAGCTGAAATCAAGTAACTAAACATAGACCAGGTATTCGACATAGAACATAATTGCTGCTTTAGTTCAATACAACACTGCACAGTGTATATAGCCACTATAGCCCAAAAGCACTATATAAAATGGGTTTAAGAAAGTCTGAAAAGCTCAACCTACAGCTGAAAAATCATATCAGTAAAGCTTGTTCACTACACTTAAAAATAGGAATCATGTTTTCAAAGGAATGAAATAAGTTTAGTTATTACTGTAAGTAATCATTTACATAAATTGGCACCAGTTGTATACCATTTTTTGCATTACCTGGATCTCGCAGGCTAACTGTACGGTGTAGATGTAGTGAAAAGCTTCCTCTATGGTCTCACCGAGTGCTATTACACCATGGTTTCTAAGAACCAATACCTGAAAATAAAATCACGATTAGAGATGGCAGCAAGTAAAGAAACATGTAGGCTATTAACTCGATGGTCAATTTAAAACAGCAATTTTACTGTTTTTTTTTTATTGACAATGCTTTCCTTCCTTTTCCCTCCTTTTCTCCTCTCCTGAAGGCATTGAATCCTGGTTCCAAAGATGCAAATCTTCCTCATGTATCTTATTCAAGCAACCATTCTTCATGCATGTGCCTCGATAGTAAACATGGAGGGGTCATCACAACAAGTCTAATCAGGTCATAGAATAGTATAGCACAGAAGGAGGCCATTCAACCCGTTGTGCCTGTACTGACTCTTTGAAAGAGCTGTCTAATTTAGACCCACTCCCCAGCTTTTTCCCCATAACCAGGCAAAATAGTCTTCTTCAAGTACATAAGAATGAGGAGCAGAAGGCCCCTTGAGCCTGCTCCGCCATTTAATATCATGGTTGATCTGATCTTGGGCTCAGTTCCACTTCCTTGTACGCTTCCCATAATGCTTCACTCCTTTATCGTTCAAAAATCTCCACCTTAAATACATTCAATGACCCAGCTTTCACAGCTCTCTAGGGCAGAGAATTCCACAGATTTACGACCCTCAGAGAAGAAATTCCTCCTCATTTCAGTTCTAAAAGGACGACCCCTTATTCTGAAACTATGCCCCCTAGTTCTAGATTCCCCCATGAATGGAAATATCCTCACTGCATCTACCTTGTCGAGCCCCCTTGTTATCTTATATGTTTCAATACCATCACCTCTCATTCTTCTAAACTCCAATGAGTATAGGCCCAATCTGCTCAACCTTTCTTCACAAGTCAACCCCTTCATCTCAGGAATCAACCTAGTTAACCTTCTCTGAACCGCCTCCAATGCAAGTATATCCCTCCTTAAATAAGATCAAAACTGTACGCAGTATTCTAGCTGTGGTTTCACCCTGTACAGTTGTAGCAAGACTTCTCTGCTTTTATACTCCATCCCCCATCCATCCTTCCTGATTACTTGCTGTACCTGCATTCTAACTTTTTGTGTTTCATGCTCAAGGACCCCAAGGTCCCTCTGAATTTTCCAATTGACTTTTGAAAGTTACTATGGAATCTGCTTTAACCACACTTTCAGGTAGTGCATTACACATCTTAACAACCCAGTGTGTGAAGAAATTTCACGTCATTTCCCGTTTAGTTCTTTTGCCAATTATTTTAAATCTATGACTTCTGGTTACCGACCCACTTGTCATAGGAAATATTGTTTCCCTACTGGGTTTATCAAAACTCCTCATAGTTTTTACTACCTCTATTAGGTCTCCACTTAATCTTCCCTGCTCTAGGGAGAACAAATCCAGCTTCCGGAATCTCTTCACATAACTGAAGTCCCTCATCCCTGGTATCAGCCTGGTATACCTCCCCTGGGCCTTGGCATCCTTCCTAAAGTGCGGTGCCCAGAACTGTACACAATATTCCAGATGAGGTCTAACCAGTGATTTGTAAAGGTTTAGCATGACTTTCTTTTCTTGTATTCAATGCCCCTATTTACATACCAAAGTATCCCATATGCTTTCTTAACTGCCTTATCATCTTGCCGGCACTTTCAAGGATTTGTGACTATGCACCCTGCAGATCCATCAGCTCTTGTAACCCCCTCAAAATAGTACCATTTAGATTATACTGCCTCTCCATGTTGTTTCTCCCAAAGTGTTTCACATTTCACATTTATCTGCATTAAATTGCATCTACAAAGTGTCTGCCCATTTCATCAGTCTATATCCTCCTGAAGTCTGCTACTATCCTGTTTACTATTTACTACATTGCAAAGTTTTGTATCATCCACAAACATCAAAACTGTACTCCCTATACTCAGGTCCAGGTCATTTATATATAACAAGAAATGCAATGGTCCTACTACTGACCCCGGGGGACCCCACTACATACTTGCCTCCAGTCAGAAAAACATCCATTCACCATTACACTCTGTCTCCTATCCCTTAGCCAATTTTGTACCCAAGTTATCACCATCCATTTAACACCCTGTGCTTCTATTTTCCAAATAAGTCTGTTATGGTACTTTTTCAAATGCATTTTGAAAGTCCATATATACATCTACCACACTACCTTCATCAACCTTTTCTGTTACTTATCAAATAACTTAATCAGGTTAGTCAGATACGATTTGCCTTTAACAAATCGTGTTGGTTGTGCCTTATTAACCCATGCTTCTTCAAGTGAGAATTAATTTTGTTCTCATTAATGGTCTCCAGTAGTTTTCCCACCACTGAGTTTAGACCGACTGCTTGTAGTTACCATGTTTATCCCTCTCTTCCCTTTATTGATCAGGGGTGTAACATTTGCAATCCTCCAGCGCTCTGGCGCCATTTCCATATCCAAGGAGGATTGAAAGATTGTGGTCAAAGCCTCTTCTAACCGCACCCTAGCTTTCCTCAGCAAGCTCGGATGCATCCCATCTGGACCAGGGTACTTGTTAACTTTGAGTGATGCCAACCTATTTAATAGCTCCTTTCTATCTATTGTTATCGTATCCAATATCTATACTCGCCCCTCCTCTACTGTAACATTTTCATCCTCTTCTTTTGTGAAGAGGGATTCACAGTACTCATTCAGTACCTCAAGTCATGCCTCTGCCTCCATAAGAAGCTTTCCTTTTTTTGTTGCTGATCAGCCCTACTATTCCTTTAGCTATCTTTATACATTTTATATGTCAATAAAAGATTTTGGGGTTCATGACCCCCATGTGGCAACTTGCGCTTGTAACTAGTTAACCTTATTTGTAACATTCCTCGCATTAACACACATGCTAGTCAGCTTCAATTTTTTAACCATGTAATTCCTGCTCTTTCTATACTATTCTTTGTTTTGTTGTTGTTTGTCCCTCCTGGTTTTTTGCATGCCTTGCCTTTCCTCTCTGCTGTTACGTCCTGGTGCTCTACCTCCTGCAAATTAGTTTAAATCCTCCCCCACAACACTAGTTAACCTCCCTACCTTGATCCCAGTCCTGTTCAGATGCAACCTGTATCTATCCGGCTTATTCAGATCCTTCCTGTCCCAGAATTGGCCCCAATGTTCCAGGAATCTGAAGTTCTCAATGCTGGACCACTTCTATGGCCACACATTCACCTGCACTATCTTCCTGTTTCTGTATTCACTAGCACTGGGAGTAATCAGAGATTACCAACTTCGAGGTCCTGTTCTTTAATCATTTTCCTAGCTTCTGAAACTCTGCTTGTAGGACCTCAACCCTTTTCCTGCCTATGTCATTGGTTCCAACATGGACCACAACTTCTGGCTGTTCCCCTTCCCCTTGTAGAATGTCCTCGATCCGTTCAGTGATATCCTTTATCCTGGCACCAGGGAGGCAACACACTATTCACCTACCCCCCACTATCAAATCCCCCGTAACAACTGCAATACTACACTGTGCAGCTGAGTCTTCCACGGTGCTGTGGGTTTGCTTCTGACTGCACTCCTCCGAGGTATCATCACCCTCACTGGTATTCAACACTACATACAGGTTTGTGAGTGCCACACTCCCGGGTATTCCTGCTCTGTCTGCCTATTCCGCCTATTTCTGCTGGTGGTCACCCACTCTTTCTCACCCGAACTATCAATAGGTGTGGGTGACCACCTCCTGAAATGTGCTATCCATGAAACTCTCACTTTCTCAACACAGCAAGCATCCCTCAAGCTCCGAGCTTGAGCAGTTGGAGGCACATCCTCCATGTGTGGTTTTCTAGGACACATGGAAGTATTCTGGAGTTCCCACATGACACAGGATGTGCATGCATCAGATCCCAGCTGTTGTGCCATGTTAGATAAGTTATTTAAAATTGTTTTTTTTAGCTTTAAGGTTGTTGGGACTAATATCCTCACCTAACATTCTTGCAATATGCATCTAAAAGATTTCACTATTTAACAGTCAGCAGCAGGAATCCTTGTTGATTTTGCCGACCTCAATCCAGAGTCGAGGTTTATGGGGAGCGGGCAATGAAGTGGAGTTGAGGCCATGATCTTATTGAATGGCGGAGCAGGCGCGAGGGGCCGAATGGCCTACTCCTATTTCCTATGTTCTTATGACACTGAGGCTAAATAGAGGACACTTTCTGCCACCCTAGCTGAGATCAATAACTCTGTATAAATCAGGAATCAAACCAGATTATCTTCTTAACTGTATGGCTCAGCTACATGAGGCACTGAGCAGCTTAATTTATTGGCTTTTAACAAGTTATTTTTAATCACACTGCATTAACAATATTTAAGCATTATTACTAATAATGTTGACTTGCTCATTGGCTGCATGCTGGAATATCATTAATTCTAATAGTAAATTACTAAAGGCAAAGCATAAGCCTATTTAACAGTACAAAGAAACTTATTGGGCATTGTTAATAAGAATTCAAATGAAGCATTTTGATTCCTTATATATTCTAGACTACTTACATAATATGAATGATTGGAGAAATATTTTACACTGGGACTGGGATATTTCCAAAGTAGAAAGCCCTCTGAGATGAATCATGACATATTAACAGAATGTCCTGCACAAATACCCCATTTGAAAGTGGTGATAAAAATGATCTCCCACATCAGGGACTGCAGTAACATTTCATAAATTGTACAGTATTTCTGTACTCAGAAAAATGGGCATGAGCACAAACACAAATGGATATTGTCACATAGATGGAGCAAATGATTCGAGAACAGATTTAACAAACTGCTATATTTTAAATGTGTAAAAAGCTCCTTCCAAAGAAACATATACATATATATTTGACAAACATAGCAATCTTTGAATTCTTATATACTCTCTGCTCAACTTTGTTGGGGAAATGCTTAAACGGCATTGTGAATTTACAAAATAATTCAACACAAACTCATGCTGGAGTAGTTAGCCTTTGGTACCATGCCCAATTTTCTATTCTTCATGTCAAAACCTAGGCAGGGTCAACAAGCTATTCATTTGAAACCAATTCAGCTGATCCCAATGCTGTTCAACACCAATACTTGTGAACTTTCAAATAGCTGAATGCTATCTCACCATAGCTTAAAAGACACGGAGCCCAAATGTAGTACTTACTTTTTTTGGAATTAGGAACAGGAGTAGGCCATGTGGCCCCTCGAGCCTGCTCCACAACTCAATAAGATCGTGGCTGATCTTCGACCTCATCTCCACTTTCCTGCCCGATCCCCATATTCCTCGATTACGCTAGAATCTAAAAATCTACTAGTTCAGCCATAAATATACTCAATATCCACTGCCCTCTGGGGCAGAGAATTCCAAAGATTCACATCCCTCTGAGTGAAGAAATTCCTCTTCTTTGTCTTAAATGGCCTATCCCGTATCCTGAGACTATACCCCCTAGTTCTCTCCAGCCAGGAGAAATAACTTCTCAGCAACGACCCTGAATCCCCCTCAGAATGTTATATGTTTCAATGAGATCACCCCTCATTCTTCTAAACTCCTGAACGTATAGACTCAATCTACTCAATCTTTCCTCATAGGACAACCCTCTCATCTCAGGGATCAATCTAGTGAGCCATGGTTGCACCACCTACAAGGCAAGTACATCCTTCCTCAGATAAGGAGACCTCCAGGTACTGTCTCACCAAAGCCGTGTACAATTGTAGTAAGACTTCCTTACTCTTGTACTCCAATCCCCTTGTAATAAAGGTCAACATGCCATTTGCCTTGCTAACTGCTTACTGTACCTACATGCTAACTTTGTGTTTCCTGTATGAGGATACCTAAATCTCTCTGAACACCGACATTTAATAGTTTCTCACCATTTAAAAAATATTCTGTTTTTCTATTCTTTCTACCTAAGTGTGTAACCTCACATTTCCCCACATTATACTCCATCTGCCACCTTATTGTCCACTTACTTAACCTGTCTATATTCCTTTGCAGACTCTTTGTGTCCTCCTCACAGCTTATTTTCCCACCGAGCTGCATATCGTCAACAAACTTGGATACATTGCACTTGGTCACTTTATCTAAGTCACTAATATAGATTGTAAATAGTTGAGGTCCAAGCACTGATCCTTGCAGCACCCCATTAGCCTTTCAACTGAAAAATGACCGTGTATCCCTACTCTCTGTTTTCTATTCATTATCCAATCCTCTACCTATGCTAATATACTACCCCCAATCCCTTGAGCCGTTATCTTGCATAGCAACCTTTTATGTGGCACCTTATATTGCCACCATGGCAGGCATGAGCTAATTTAGCATAGATTAAGGATTGAATTTGGGATCTTCTCATTTGTGTCATTCGTCATCATATGTGCAATCCATCCAAAGGTAGAGATTTAGGGGTGGGCGGGAGAAAGAGAAGAGATCCAAAAATAGCACTACCATATAAAATAAAGTCAGAAGATCAATTGTCCACTTTGAGCACTGCAGGAGGTACTGTGTGACCTTACCTTGCAAGCTGTACCTAGACACTTCTGGAGTTGAATTCGGTCACTCTCTTCATCAAGTGAACCATGGTAATCATAATATGCAACATCGCCCACAATCAAGGCCTCTTGGGATATTGGCAGGATACCACACTTCATGGTTGAAACCTGTGGTGGGGGGAAAAAAACATTAATTTTCATGAATTGAATATGAAAAATGCTGCATGGTTTAAAACCGAAACACTTTAAAAAAAAATCACTTACAGCAGCAGCTGCTGGTGTGTGTATATGTATAGCACATCGGACATCGGGGCGTGTTGCATAGATGGCAGCATGTGGGCTGAACGATGCTTGGTCAATTCTCAGATTTGTGCTCCCCTGGTCCACTACTTTACCCAGTATGTTAACTTTCACCTATTTATAGAAAAACATATGCTGTGGTGAATATCTATGATCCTGACTATCTTATTTTCTTGGCTTCTAAAAAATGACAAGCTAGCATTCATTGGCTGCTTATACCATATATTTTCATTTGATTCTCACACTGCAAGGCTAGTCATTAAAATACATCACAAGCTAGGTTTGGATGACAAAGGTCTTTTCAGACCATTTTTATCTTTCCAGGATACCAACCCAATCATCTTTCCAGGACAGAATCTGTTTCTTACACGATGCTTATGAACAGCTATGGTCATACATACAATATTAAAAATATGTCAAATAGAACACAACTGGCATTTAATTCAAAGCAAAAATATAAATACATTGTGACCAGAAGATTCCAGGCTCAATTTCCAGGCTGTGCTGGGGTAGCTGATCTCAGCTTCAATGCTCCTGAGTTAGTAACAAGGCGGATGGGGGAGGGAAAGAGAATCATAATCCTGATTGCTTTGCTGTGATTCCTGCTAGAAAGTGCACATTTTGGCATTGGACAAGCGCACAGGATTGAACGCAATGTGATGCAACGCTCTGTCTAGAGTCATAGATGTAGAATGGCCGGCCTCTTGGGCAAGGCACCGAAAACCAACAGATGTTTGTGTAACTATATGGCAACACAAGCTACACCTTTCAGAAAAGGAGGAAGAAAACAATGTTTTATTGATATTTTCAGGCTTTTGAAACAGATCAAAAAATAGCCTGCGGCAGTAGCGGCTGGATGGTCCCATGAATAAAAAAAATCAATACATTACAACAGTGACTTCATAAGTACTTCATTGGCTGTAAAGCGCTTTGGGACGTCTTGAGGTTGTGAAATGTGTTGTATAAATGCAAGTCTTTCCTACAATAAATTGACTTTAGATTTCATTATATACTAAAACCGATTATGTTCGCCAATCACTACTCAATGAAATCTTAACTAGTTCAGGAGAATGATCTGCTGGAGCGCTGCCAGCTACATTGATCTACAATGAAAATGTAGCTCCTTAACTTCATAAAGAATAACTGAGTAACTACAGGAGGTGCCCATTCTCTAACCTCATTACAAGACCTCTGTGTTGTTTCCCCTCCTCGGTCTAATATGTATAAATATTAGATTATGCTGGCAGCTTCAAACAAAATTCAGAACAATATCACTACATCCACATATCAAATAAATGTTGACTTTTCCAGATTAATGTGAAAAAAATAAAATTTTGTGATGCTAAGAATTTTAACCAAAAGTTTTCCTCCTTCCATATTTACTTGTACAGAAAACACTGATGCATGTTCTATGGAGCTACATTCTGAGGAATAACTGCTGGAACAAGACCAGGGTCTGGAAATTCGTTTCGCCCATTATGTGTTCCAGGCCATGGTCTTGGTTGGTGAAGCCACCTGAAAGGTTGAGGCTCAGTTCACCAGCCATGCTCTGCGCATGCAAGTGTTGCGCACCTTCTTGTTCTCTCCTCAGTCTCACCCCTCCTCGCACTACCCTTTCACTCTTGATATGTGTTTGCAGAAAGTCAGCCTGCTCTAGCCTCATTGCAATGTTCCCATATGCACTATGCACAACCACGCAGATTCTAATGGACATATGCACACTTCCAGACAGTAGGAGCTATTCTACTCTGGAAGGCACATATGCCACACGGTGAGCTGCACACTCACTCACACCACCTTGTTTATTTTATTGCAGGAGAAATTGGCTCACAATTGTCGAGAGCAGCAGCACATCGGAGGTGGGGAGCCTGATATACAGGACCTCACAGGTCGAGGAGTGAGAATCTGCCCTCATGGGCACACCAGTTGGCGCGGTAGCGGGTGGCGAGGCAGAGCCCCCTGTGGATAGTGACGGTATGTAAATGCAGTTTGCGCCTTTTGTGAGATCCGTGACCCTTGATAGCAAATGGAGATTCCTCCTCCGTTTCGGCTGCTCCCAAAAGTTTGTCACGATCCTCCGCCTGCTCCACGATGACATGCAAGCCGTGATCCTGGCCAATGGATCCACCACAAACCCAATCCACATCCAGACTGGGGTCAAGCAGGGCTGCGTCATCGCGCCAACGCTCTTCTCGATCTTCCTTGCTGCAATGCTCCATCTCACTCTCAACAAGCTCCCCGCTGGAGTGGAACTAAACTATAGAACCAATGGGAACCTGTTCAACCTTCGTCGCCTCCAGGTCGTCCCATCCTCTGTCATCGAACTACAGTACGCGGACGACGCTTGCGTCTGCGCACAGAGGCTGAACTCCATGCCATCGTCAACATCGTCAACATCTTCACCGAGGCGTATGAAAGCATGGGCCTTACACTAAACATCCATAAGGCAAAGGTCCTCCACCAACTTGAACCCCGCCACATAGCACTGCCCCCCGGTCATCAAAATCCACAGACAACGTGGACCAATTTCCATACCTCGGGTACCTACTTTCAGCAAGGGTACTCATCGATGACGAGATCCAACACCGCCTCCAGTGTGCCAGCGCAGTCTTCGGTCGCCTGACGAAGAGAGTGTTTGAAGACCAAGACCTCAAATCTGGCATCAAGCTTATGGTTTACAGGGCAGTAGTGATGCCCACCCTCCTATATGGCTCAGAGACGTGGACCATATACAGTAGACACCTCAAAGCGCTGGAGAAATACCACCAGTGCTGCCTCCGCAAGATCCTGCAAATCCACCGGCTAGATAGACGCACCAACGTCAGTGTTCTTGATCAGGCCAACATCCCCAGCATCGAAACACTCGACCAGCTCCGTTGGGCGGACCACATCATCCGCATGTCCGACACGAGACTCCCAAAGCAAGCGCTCTACTCTGAACTCCGACATGGCAAGAGAGCCCCAGGTGGGCAGAGGAAACTTTTCAAGGGCACCCTCAAAGCCTCCTTGATAAAGTGCAACATCCCCACCAGCACCTGGGAATCCCTGGCGCAAGACCGCCCTAAGTGGAGGAAGAGCATCCGGGAGGGCATAGAGCACCTCGAGTCTCGTCGCCGAGAGCTTGCAGAAACCAAGCACAGACAGCGGAAGGAGTGTGTAGCAAACCAGACTCCCCACCCACCCTTTTCTTCAACGATTGTCTGTCCCACCTGTGACAAAGACTGTAATTCCCATATTGGACTGTACAGTCACCCGAGAACTCACTTTTAGAGTGGAAGCAAGTCTTCCTCGATTTCAAGGGACTGCCGATGATGTTGTGAGATCTGTGATCTGGATAGCAAATGGCCTATCCCTTTTACATATAAATGTCCAATGCCATCTTCCTCTTATCTCCCTGTCCCCTCCCCTGCTGCTAATCACACTTTTATTGCTTTGTGCTTACAGGTGATGAGCCAGAAGCATGGCAGCCAGCCCCTGATCCGTCAACATTGGCCGATGGGGGAGATGCTGAGGGAGGGAACGTGACAGTTTGGTGATTGAGCGAGACACTCCATCAGTCCCACCGAGTGGGAACACCATATCGGTCGAAGACCTTGACTTCCTGGAGTTTGAAGAGTCTGAGGCACAACACAAGGGGAAACTTGGAGGCCAGCTCCCCGGAAGGTGAGTAGGCCTTGGAGTCCTGCTGAGAGACAGACAGAGTGGACCTGGACTTGGAGGCTATGTCCAGGGAGTCCATGCAAATGCATGGTGAGCTCATGGGTGCATTGGAGAAGGTCCCGCAGACCATGGATGCATTTGCTCAGAGTTTGGGGGAGGCTGCCTCAAGCATTGCCTCTCAGCAGATTAATGAGCCCATCCTTGCCCGCTTACAGAGGGAGATGGGCCTAACGAGCGATAGTGGATCCCAGAGGGGATGGCGCGTGCCATGGTTGACATGGCAGCAGCTATTGCATCACACGCCCAAGCCATGCAAGGACTTCACGATGTGATGCTGTCTGTGATTGCTGGCGTGAACTCACAGACTGCTGCGTTTCAGGCTCAGTGTGCTCTGACTCGTCACTGAGTGATGCCATGCACACACTGATTGCTGCTCACACATATTGCTCCGGGTGCTGAGACTCCGCCCTGGGTGAGTGGCAGTGGGCCGCTGGAAATGGAAGGTGCTATCCTTGCTCAAGATGACAGCATTCCAGCTCCCACCACTGCCACTCCGCCTTTGCATCTGCTGCAGTCTACACCAGAGCCATCCGAGACTGCTGCCACCGATGCTGAAGCAGTGCAGTCCGCCCGCAGCAGAGCCTTCCAGGCCCAGAGCTGGTCCAGGCCGTCCTGCGAGGCCGTCTGTACTGTCTCCCCCACACACACAGCAGCCCTCAAGCAGCCTTGCTGTAGGCACTGATGCAACATTAAGGAGGAGCACTAGGCATTGGGGGGGGGGGGGGGGGGGCAGGTGGTCACGGTAGAAAATGCCAGAGGAAGTCCTACTGAAGACTTTGGCCACCATGGACAGATGTCCTCATTGTGTAAATAATGGTTGTAAATATGTCGTTGCATTGTTTGATGCATCTTATTGTGAGTGTGTGTGTGCCTAATATGCCACATAGATGCTGCTGTGGGTTAACTAATGGAAGGGGTCTTTGTCCAGTTCATTGTGTTTGATGGTGTTTCAACGGGACAGTGTTTTTGTTTACTTGCTGGGGAGAGGTTTTGTTGTGTTGTTGTTGGTGTCGTTAATAAAATGTTAGTTTTACCCTTTTGCATTGTCGTCTTGTATATGATTGTGGACTTTCATGGAGATGTGCCATTATCGTATCACATAGCATGGTCAGTATTAGCTGCATCCCTCGGCTTCCTCCATTCAAGAGAACCAATGCATTATGAGCCGCTGACGCGTGACTCTTGCATCGGCAGCATTGCCACGTTGCCTATACCGTGGCTGCTGCTCCTTCTCCTGGTGTGGCTGGCCATTTGGGACTTTGCCAGGCTCCTGTTCCTTATCCTCCTCCTCCTCCTGAGGTGGGGCTGCAATCCTCACGGGCAATGCCTGGCCCCTCATTATGGCCAAGTTGTGCAGCATACAGCACACCACAATGAATGAGACCTGTTGAGGGGAGTATTGAAGGCTGCCTCCAGAGCAGTCCAGGTATCGTAAACGCTGCTGAGCACCCTTATTGTCTGCTCGATGATGTTGCAGGTGGCCGCATGGCTGTCATTGTAGCGATGCTCTGCTTCTGTGGTGGGATTGCGGAGGGGTGTCATTAGCCAGGTGGCTTGTCCCAGAGCAGCCAGCTGCGCCTTTCCCGTGGTGGCTTAAACAATCGTGGCACGGTGCTCTCGCAAAGGATGAAAACATCATGTGCGCTCCCTGGATAGCGGGAATTCACTGCGAGGATGCGCTGTGTGTGGTTGCACACCAGCTGTACATTTGGGGAATGGTATCCTTTCGGTTTCTGAATATCTCTGCGTTGTCGAATGGTACTTGTAAGGCCAAGTGTGTTTAGTCAATGGTTCCTTGAACGCTCGGGAAGCCCGTAATCCTGCCAATCCCACGTACATGTTCATTCTAGCTCCCCCTGCTCACTGGGAACGTTATGAAGTCTCTTCTGCGGCCGTAGAGAGCCTTTGTGATGTGGCGATGTGCAGAGTATTGAGAGATGCTGCATATGTCCCCTGATGCAGCCTGGAAGAAGCCGAAGATATAGAAAGCCAGTGCCACAGTGAACTTCACTGCGCAGTCATGGTGCCGATGTGAGGCCGCAGGTCTGCCTGTAGCAGATGGCATATCTCTGTCAGCACTTCCTTTCGGAAGCACAGCCTTCTCACACACTGCTCCTCAGAGAGGTTGAGGTATGAGCGTTGCTGCCTGTAAATCATGGGGGGGGGGCAAGGCCTCCTGTCCCGACGTCTGCGGCCTCTCCTCATTCGCGGCCCAACATGGCCAACAGCCCTTCTATCTTCACACTACCTAACAAAAGCATGGAGTAGGCGACACTGGCGAACTAGTAATGCACCCATTAAATTATTTCACTCAAGTTGTAAGGACCTTGTAATGGCAAATAAATCTTTTGCTTTAAAGTCAGAGTTTCACACAGCGTCCTCTGTGGAAACGTTGCACTCAATGTGACCTCCGATTAATGCTCCTCCTCCCTACCTTTTAATAGGCTGCAGATAGCTCCAACGGAAGGTGGTACCTGGTTTCTCGGGTGTGATTAAGCACGGACGCACCTAATTTTTCGAGCGGGGCACTAGCATGTCGTTGCACAACGACTGACGTCATGATCTGAAAAAGTACACAGCGAGGTGGTGGGCGTTTTGTGCCGCCGCAAAACTGGCACCAAATTTCCCGGCGGGGCGCTACAAGCTGTGCAGTCGGACAAAAAGCAGTTAGAGACGCATTACCGCCCCTCCAGGGCGCTAACAGAGGCACTACACAACCAAATTTCCAGCTCATAGAGTTGCAATACCGATTTCAGCAGGTTAGTAATTGAGCAGCTAACATCATGGGTTGCCCCGACCTGTGTGAGACCACCACCGCAGGTCGGGGCTATAAATAGAGCTGGAGCACCGGGCCCTAGAACATTGTGGCGGAGGTGCAGCGAATGAGGGTATGGGGCCCAGAAGATCCGAGGGTCCAGGGGCAGCACGGACCTGCCCACACTGCAATATATGTGCGCACTAGGTCCATGCAGCAGAGCAGGTCTCCAGTCATCCTGGCTAATCCTTGCCACTGGATAAAGGTCTAGCTCTATCAAGCCTGTGTGGTGGCTGATGTGCAACGGTCACCTCACGTTAAAACAATTCACGCACAGGCATCTTCCACCCTCTCAACTGGAGTTCAGGACTGGAACATCGGGTCCTTCATCGAAACATCTGTGAACTCTCGTGGAAGCAGGTCATCCTCGTTCGAGGGACTGCCTATGATGATGATGATAAACATGTCTTGTTTGTAAGTGAATACTGAACCTGCGAGAGAACAGCGGGCCCTGGAACATCGTGGCCCCCTCCCCAACCTGCAAAAGAACAGCTCTGCAGGTTGGGAAGTAAAAGAACTGGAGTGGCATACCACTTCAACCTCCAGCGCGAGCTGTTCCAAGTGTGCGACGATTTTAAGATGGGCGACTGGGTGACGTCATCAAAACCCTGGTCGCCGTTTTAGGGCATGGGCAGGAACATAGGCAGGTCCCAGGTACAGAGGAGTGGGAAGGTCGGGGCGGATGAGCGCAAGTGTTTGTGGCGAGATGCAGTAAATGTTTATGGTGGAGGAGCGGCAAGAGATTGTGGCGGAGGTGCGACAGATGAAGGTACGGAGCCAAGAAGAGCCGAGGGCCCAGGGGCAGCACGGGCCAGCCCACACTGCGATATGTGTGCGCGCTAGATCCATGCAGCAGGGCAGGTCTCCAGTCGTCTTGGTTAATCCTTGCCAATGGACCAAGACCTAGCTCTGTCAAGACTGCGTGGTGGCTGCTGTGCAACGGTTACCACACGTTAATAAAATTCATGCACAGGCATCTTCCACCCCCTCAATTGGAGTTCAGGACTGGAACATCGGGTCCTTCATGGAAGCAAGTCATCCTCGTTCAAGGGACTGCCTATGAATTGAGCAGCTGAATCAGTATGAAGAAACTTGCATAATCTACATACCTATTATCTCCAGAACACAACATGTTCTCTGGCTTGTATCCCAATAGTTAGTTATTGTATCTTAAGGGACACTCATCACATGGAGGGGAGTTCTGCAATGATTAGTTTAAAAATAAAACTTACCACAAGGTGGATAGCCTCCAGATTAGGGCTGCCATTTTCACCAAATTTTGAGGCTCAGTACAGAAACATGACATTAGCCTTAGGTCCTTCCACCAGCCATTACTCCAATGAACCAAATAAGCAGCAGCTGATTTTAGGCAAAGACATGCCATGGTTTAGCCCTTAACCATAGAAATGCAGCAACAATCAAGTCAGTAATCCTGAGGCAACTTTTAAAAAAAAAACATTTCTGATGAATATTTTTTGTCCTCATCAAGTAAAGAATATTAGTGCGAGAAAATTGAAAAATCTTGCACTTATCCACCCACAGTCAACGCCAGACACTCTACCCTAACACGATGCCCCAAACCCCTGCCCCAGAATAGCACTCTATACTGCACCAAATGTGACATTTCCAGTTCTCACATCAGCTATCCTGTGGGCCATCCTGAGCAACTGATTCTGTAAGCAGATTGAAAGGGACAGTAAAAGGGTCCATTGTATTTGCCTTGACCAAGATGATAGGAGACTGCAATAGAAAGCTGCATGACAATCACAGCAATAAGCACTCCTAAAATTGATACATTGCAATGTTAAGCTACATTATTCTAATATTTGGGTAAAACCTAAATCTTACAAGTTATTTCTCTAACTGCCCATTGTTGCATCCTCTAAATATTTGAGTGCAATTTTGTTCTGCGAGTATGATAACTGGGTTAAACTGTCCAATACAATGTAATTGAAGACCGTTAATAGGCTGGAATTGATCCCAAGCCCCAAAAACAAAAGGACAGTACTTAAAACTAACCAACTCACAAATTGTGAAGAACACCAAGTCCGATTCTTGACCAGCACTCACTGAGTGCCACTCCACGCAGAAAGTGCCTGATCGGGGAATATGTCAAACACAACAATGAATCTGCAGGCAATTGCCTGCACGATCAAATACTCATTTTACATGTCGAACAGTAGCTGTCTGGGACTATACTTTATGGCAGAAACAAAATCAAGAAGTTGTGATGATGCCATAACATATGTGTAAAGTGTAAATAATTTATAAAATCACCAGAACCCAGAGAATGTACTTGTGTCTTAAGATGCCAAACTCGGTGCTTAATATAATCTTCTGTTTCAACTGTTTGGTATTTAATTTTTTTGTTTTACTGTGTCCTAAATTTTACTGTACAAGTTCACATCTTTTACTTGTGCTGACATGTTTCATTCCACAAATCTGTATTTTTTAGTTTACTGTTTTGATTCTCATGTTGTGTTGACGTGGCCTAGTTAAGGAGGGGACAAACCCGTAATTAGGTAACTATGGTGATGCAGCATTATATGACAGGAACAGAAATCAGTTTTTTCAGTGTTATTTGTATATATTACAAATGTAATCAGTCTTCGTGAACTAAAAGCCTTTGTTGCAGGAGTCTCCAAATGGCTCAATCGAGTAGCTGAGCTACACAGACCAGGTTGGTCCCAGGTTTGTTTTCCATTTTGCTTTGTCAGTTTAATTGTGAGTAAAGTTGCCAGAATTAGCTACAGCACCTTGGATTTAGGGGGAGGTGGGGTATAAGTCAAGGTCCTGTTCCTTGCTATTATCCAGTGATCTCTGTTAGAATTGCATGTATGTTGATGTCAGGTGATAATGTGACTAGACTCAGCTGAGACAAAATAGTCTTGATGGCCACTTGGGATAGATGATGTGTGGGGGAAAAAATTGGTGAGATGAGAAACATCTTCATTTCAAATCACAGACACATAATTTAAGAAATAAGTACTGCTTTAAGACTAGTGTCATTTTTTTTCTCAAGAATTTTCTCCTCCTCTCCTGAAGGCCTTGATCACTGCTGGGTATGGTTCCATAAGGTCATTTCAGCATCTCACCCAAACGATATTTATTTATATATAACCCTCGTCAGTGAATGTTGAAAGGCTATTCAACCATTGAGGTTATCATAGCCAAATCTGAACCTTCCCTCGCTCGACATCAAAACATGCGGATTTCCAGCAAGGGTTGTTGGATAACCATCAGGTGTAAGAACCCTGATTTTGTTTTCAACGATAGTTCAGCAAATTGTCCCATAACTAAAAAGTTTTATGTTTCCATCAATTTGTTACAGCAGAACCTTTGAAAAAGGAACATTTAAACAGATGATATATGCAAACTTACAAGATTTGAAGCTGTGGCCTCAGCATATGACAGACCCTTGGGAATAATGAGAAAATGTTCCTGTTCTTTGCTTACTCTGACCTGAAGAGAATGAAAATGGAAAACAAATATCACTAAGTTTTATAGCCAATAACAAAAGACTTAAGATACCAATCATACAATTATCACAGTGCTGTAGATAATTCCCGAAGTTGTACAAAATAAGGCTGATCAGAATACATGAACTTTAGTAACTTATTAACTGCTAGCCCCATCAGTGTTTTAACAGTTAGATGGCCACAACAAAATTCAAATGAAGCGGATCGTTAAAAAAACAGCGTTAAGCATTTTGTGATCAAGGTGATGAATGTGCACACAAGGTAATTTGGGTACCCAATGCACACCACTCCCAAGTCAAGCAAAGCACAGTCATCATAGAGTAAATCTTCCTTCACTGTACACAAATTAACCCAAGAGCATCTCATGTTACACCAGTGAAACATTTTTCCATTTCCTATTCTAATTTTCTCTGTTGCTCATATGAAAGTATGGATTCTTACTGGTTACAGTGTCATACATAGAAACATAGAAAATAGGTGCAGGAGCAGGCCATTTGGCCCTTTGAGATGCACCACCATTCAATATGATCATGGCTGATCATGCAACTTCAGTACCCCACTCCTGCCTTCTCTCCATACCTCCTGATCCCTTTAGCCATAAGGGCCACATCTAACTCCCTTTTGAATATATCCAACGAACTGGACTCAACAACTTTCTGTGGTAGAGAATTCCATCGGTTCACAATTCTCTGGGTGAAAAAGTTTCTCCTCATCTCGGTCCTAGATGGCTTACCCCTTTATCCTTAGACTGTGACCCCTGGTTCTGGACTTCCCCAATATCGGGACCATTCTTCCTGCATCTGACCTGTCCAATCCCGTCAGAATTTTATATGCTTCTATGAGATCCCCTCTCATTCTTCTAAATTCCAGTGAATACAAGCCTAATCGATCCAGTCGGTAGACATCGGGAGCAATCTGCTACCTAATCCATGGCCATTCTTCACTTGTTACTTGGCAATCTAGTTCATCGTAGATGCTGTCCTTATCTGATGTCCAAGTGAATACCTTGCAGCAAGGGTTACTGAATAGTAACCAAGTACATGAATTCGTAGCTGAGATTTTTCTCCCTAGCCCAGGAGTAGAATCTAATTATAGGACATCAACTGCTGCCTTGCTGACATGAGCTAACTCAACACAGACTGCAAATCGAACCAGTAATCTTATGGTTTGTATAGCTTGACACCACATCACAAATTTAAGCCATCAAGGGAGCACGTGGGAGATTTCTAAACATGACTTCATATGTTGCCTGATCGCTGAAAGGATTACAGTATACATTCTACATACTGCTGATTTTTATAAGACATATGGTTTGACTCAGTTAATAACAGTCTCGTTTCCGAGTCAGAAGATAGTGGGTTTAAGCCGCATTCCAAGACTTGATCACAAAATCTTGACTAATACTTTAGTGCAGTATTGCAGGGTTGAGATGCCACGCTTTAGATGAGACATTAAACCAAAGCCTTTTCAGGTTAACTTTCAAGATCCTAAAGCACTATTTGAAGAGCGTTCTCCCATTGTCCTGACCAAAATTTCTCCCAAAACCAGCACATCATCATCCATCACAGCCTAAAATATTGAGAAACCTAAATCACTCATCAATACCTAAGCCACCTTGTTACTATGTTTTAGAACTGCTAGTTAGAAACAGGCATTCTGTGTCAAACTTCCCAAAAATAAATCAACTTGTTATTCACTTCACCACTGTTTGTGGCATCTTTGTCAATGCAAATTCACCTACATACCAACATTGACTGCATTTCAAAGTAATTAATTGTATGTGAAGCACTTTGGAACATTCTGATAAACCTATGGTGCTATATATATGCAAGTTCTTTCCTTTTTCGTTCTGTCCAGGACGTATACGAACGCCAACACAAATATTCACCCAATTGATTACCTTTACTGTAATCAAGCATTTGAGTATTTGTGTGAACAGGCACAACAAGAGTAACAGAAAAAGATAGCATGTACAAGTGTTGATCCAGTGAAGTTTTGTATCCGTGGGTTGACAGTTGGTAAATTAGATTGTCACATTTATTGTAACATTCGCGGAGCAGGCTCGAAGCGCCGTATGGCCTTCTCCTGCTCCTATTTCTTATTAAGGTGTGTAACAATTTCTGGTGAATTTGATACAAGGCACCTGGAGTAAGGGAGAAGGTGTAGTGTTTACAAACGGTACGTCTCTTTTAATCTCTTTTACTGTAGAATAGCCTTGGTAGTGAGGGGGGGGGGGGGCGAGAAAGAGTATGACAGCAAGAGTTGGTAAAGGGATAAGGTCATGTCTGACTAATCCAGTTGAATTTTTTGAGGTCAATAACATAGGGGAGTGTCGACGGATATTATCGATATGGACTTCCAGAAGGTATTTGATATGGTTCCACATAGGGATTATCATAAGATGAAAGTGCACAGAATTGGAGGTAACCTTGTGAAATGGGTTGGTAATTGGTTGGGAGGTAGGAGACAGAGAGTAGGAATAAAAGGAACATACTCTGTTTGTGGGATGTGACAAGTGGTATTCACCAGGAATCTGTATTGGGGCTTCAGCGTCTCACCATATATATCAGTGACTTGGATGAAGGAATAGACAGTTGTATATCCAAGTCTGCAGATAATAGTAAGCTGGGAGGCACAGTGGCATGTGTAGATGGAAACAGGAAATTTCAAAGGTACACAAACAGATTAAGTTTAATCCAGCTCTTTAAAATGATAAAAGGATTCAATAGTACAGACACAGATACACTAGTTCTGCTGGCTGGGGAATCCAGAACAAGGGGACATAATCTTAAAATTCGAGCTAAGCATTGAAGAGTGAAATCAGCAAGCAATTTTTCACACAAAAGGTAGCAGAAATCTGGATTTTCCCCCCCATCTCCAAAAAGGCTGTGGATGCTGGAATGATTGAAATTTTCAAGATTGTGAAGGACAGATTTTTGTTAAGTAAAGGTCTCAAGGGATATGAAGCAAAGGCAGGTAAAATGGAATTGAGGTACAGACCAATCATAATCTAATAGAATGGCTGGAACAACCGCAAGGGACCGAATGGCCTACTCCTGTTTTGATGTGTTTGAGAGTTATAACATGGCAGCTCCAAGCTAGCCAAAAAGACTTAATATAGGAAGTTCCTTCAGTGAGCTGAATTCTGGTACACTGTAGCAATGAATTTAACACCGATTCAGATAATTTTGGACAAGTTTTTCCTCTTCAATTACTATTGGTCCTGAATTTGTGGTCAGTATGACAGCGTACACTCGGTACGCCGTTATACCGCCTTTGAAATTGACCGCAAGTTTGGGATTTCCGTATAGCATGCTTGTGCTAAATCCCAAACTTGCGATCTGACAAGTTCCAAATCGTGCTTTGCTGCACGTTTCACCTACCCATTGAAAACAACGTCCCAACAAAAAGTTCGGCGAAGTTCCCACCTACTGCGCATCAATTACTCTGGAAAAGCAGCTGGTGCAAACAAGCGCAGGAGCCTGTTGCACAGTGTGTGGGGGGGGGGGGGGGGGGGTGGAATTCTATTAATTGGTGGCAGCTGACGAGTGTTTCCAGAATTTTCCGATTAAAAATTTACTGGCCAGACACAAAGCTCTTTTCACGTAATCTTTCCTGATGAGTTTTTGAACCCAGAAATTAAACACTGTAAACACCAGCAAAAGACACTCTATAGATTGGACATATTGCTTTAAGGGCAAAGTTTTTGTGTGCCAATTATTTCTCAACATATTACAATAAAAATAAATGACTTATTTATAGAAACATTTTGTATTGGGGTTTTCTACTTTATGGGCACAATTCAAATAATGGAGCATCTAATCTAATACTGAGTAGGTAAAAACCATGGGGCAGATTTTCGGCTCCTCTCCGCTCCGTTTTTCGCCCGGTGAGGTGTTCTGCCTGGGCGGTCAGCCTCCAGTGCTCCATAGCGATCCTTGGGTCCGGTTTTGCGGCGGCGTGGAGCAGCACCGCCAGAAGAGCTACGCTGGTGTGCAATGCCCCTGGTTGCGACACCGGCGTGAGTTTTGACTCTTGACCGACCTGTACGCCGCAAAGCGCACCCCGCAGTTAATGCCTGGGAAATCGGGCGTTGCAATGATACTGACAGCGGAGAGGTAAGTGATGGACTCCTAAGGCAAGTGTGATTGTTTTTTTTAAATTTCTTTTGCGATTTGTGTTGTGGTGGCATGGGCAATGTTTTGGGAATGTTTTTGTGGCTTTTCTTTTTTTTTAAAAAAAGATTTCACCCCCCCCATCCCCCAGGTGTCTCTCGGGAGTGCTCCCGGCCTGGCTCTTTAGCTTGGGAGTTTCCCATGCTGACGCCTCCCTTAGTGCTGCGCTGCGCCCCGACTCAGGGTCTAGCTGCCCAATGTTACTTACTGAGGCGCAAACTGTTCCCGGGTGCAAACTTTAGCGCCCCACCGCCATTACCGCCCCAAAAACATCATAGCTGAAAATCCAGTCCCATATATCTAACAAATGTATATTTATTATTTACAGAGTGTTGAAAGATGTTTGATCAAAGGTATATCCGCCATAACCAAAATATATATACCTACATTTTTGAATTCCTTCAACCAACATTTCCAATTAAGAGTGTCTTCTATTGACATATTTACAATAGTTATCTCCTCTGTTTCCTGATTAGCTGAGAGTTAGGAAGTGAAAGGAGCACCACTGCATGTGATCCCAGGTTCGCATACACACAGTGCGTTCCTGGGATCAACTCTGCAGCGTCTGAAAACAACTTCACAACAGGGGGGGTTCACACGAGATAAGTGTGGATTTCTTTCGGATGTCACCGGCACACTCCTTAATTATGCCGTCTACCGCAAATTCAGGGCTATTATATTTTATTATTTTCTCAAACGCAGAATAATTCCTGTGGTGATAAAATCAAGAAACCAACTAGGAAGCGGTACTCAGTAAAGAGAAATCAAAGAACTCAACTGTTAAGCTGTAAATGGATTACAAGGAATTTTCTAAATTTTAAGACATGTATTTAGCAGTAATTCTTTCATCACATTTTTAGGGTTAGTGGTATATTTAGGCTTCTCGGGTCTAAAATTGGAAACTGGGAGGGGAGAGAAAATATCGTAAAAACTAAATAGACTGCTGTAATGCATACTTACTGTTATGTAGGTATTGGTTAAATGTGCCCATCCAAATAGATCTACCATTCTATAAAGGCTTGCAACTTTACAGCGGGTCAACTTTTCTCCTTTCACAAAAGTAGCGGACTCAATGCCACGTAGATCATTGATGGGTGTGGCTATTCCTAGACCTAAAGAAAATAGAAAGTTTGACAGAATTCAAGACAACACATCTGAGTTCTCCAATATATATATTTTTTGAAGTATAGAAAGTCTTTTCAGGCACTTACTAAGTTGTGCTGTGGGTAAAGCTGCAACAGAACTTGCCATTACAAAATCTGCTATTTGTCGTAGGGCAAGCAGACCAGCAGGATTATTCCCCTTTTTCATCTGTTCTTGAATAAGGATCTCAAGCTCATCTCTGAAGGCCTTTAATCAAATGTATTTGTATTAAAACAGGAATACGAAATCATATAAATCTACTGGCCTATGCAAAAATTTAACTACCCAAAGGACTAACATCTTACATGCACAAATCAGAAATGACAATTTATGTGCGTCAGATAAGCAGAGAGCAAATATGCCAAATGCCCTATTCCACACTATGTTGTTACAACACTCCTGTAAGGAAATACTTGCAGAAATTAAAATAGATCAACTGAAAAAAACTGAATCAGACATCACAAAGCAGCTTCATTTCTTCAATTATTTCAGTTAAAATCTGTTACAAATAGAATGACATGGCCAGTCAATGTGATCATAAATATCTATACAGTACTTGTGAAGCAAGCATAAATCACTTACAAATTATCTGATTAGCCTCACATGGAGAGTAATTAAGTCATGGCTGGATGCCGTTTTTTTTTTAAATGAAGACATAAGCTTCAGCACACAGCAATGTGGAATTATTTAAAGTGCTTCAGGTTCTGCCAGAAAACTGTACCCATAGGACAAATAGCAATATCTCACCTGCTAAATAGCTACCCAAAGGAAAGTCCCTCCAGTCCAAAACTTATGAGTCTCTCACATTTATGAATTAACTGTTGTAAACTCACCATCACCGATGGAAAAAAATCTTAACTCTAAGCATCAATAAACCATTGAACATTTATCATAGACTTTTAATCGTGGATTAAAAAATATTTTTAATCAATCTTTATTTGTCGTGCTTAATCAACATTTCATATTCAAAAGCGGTTTAAGTTTGAGGAAGAGAGCATTTAGGACCAATTTTGACGACAGCTACCTGAATTAAATCTTTCCATGTACAAGTCTCAATTCTCTAAACATATTTTCATATATTTGCAATCTCCTCTCCTACCATCCCTTACCCTCTTCCTTCCCTGAAAATTTCGACGCCATACTGAAGTATGACTTCATGGGTATCAATCATCCTTGGATACCTTTCCCAAGAGTCCGGACAGTGAATATCAGGCTGTTTGACAATGGGTGCAGGAGGGAGACATCACAGCTGAGCTTATTCCTACTCTTCCCCAATGTCCACATATATACATGCACTTCCAGCAAATTGTGCCACAATGCACGCAGCAGGAGCCTAATAAGGTATACAGCAGAAACGTCAAATAATTTTCTCAATGCCTTCTCCACTTCCTATGTGGAATACTGCTGAGGCATTACTTGTTGCTTCCTACATCAGTAACTCATTAGGTGGGAAATTACAAGGAAAGTAACGCGGAGTTGGATCACTAACCCTAATGTACCCCAAAAGCATTTCCATCATAATAAAACGTCTCACTGCATTTTTTGCTTTCATGCAGAAATGCTACTGCAGATCTCAAAAGGCTTAAAGTAACAGAAATGTAACCAATCATGTGACAATCACAATATCCGGGGATATAAGGAGGAGCCAGCCACTGCACGAGCTAACCTAGGAGTGCGACGGCTTCGAGGAGGGCGACTGGATTGACGTCACTATAATCCAAGTTGCCGATTGGAGCGTGGGCAGGACCATGGGCGGGATCGGGACCCAGGTGCAGGAGGAGCGCCAGCGAGAAGCAGAGAAACAACGAGGTCGGGGCCGAGGTGAGGCGAGAGCCCGGGGCCCAGGAGGGGCGGTGTCGTGGCCCAGGAGCGGCGCAACATATAACAGCTGGGTCGGGGCCCAGGGATGGCGATCACAGGCCAGAGTGAGGCTTTTAGGCCCGTGCGGCAGAGCTTGGTCTCTAGTCATCTTAGTTAACCCAGGTCACTGGACCAAGGCCGTGTCAAGCCCGTGTGGTGGCTGGTGTGCAATGGCCACTCCACATTAAAAGAATTCGTGCACAGGCATCTTCCACCCTTCAAGATGTAGCTCGGGACCTGGAATGTCAGGTCCCTCATTGAAACACCTGTGAACTCATTTTTTTTTGGTGTGGAAGCGGGTCATCCTCATCACAAGGGACTGCCTAACACTATCCCATGAGCTGTCAATAGTCCATTTTGAAAATTTTTCAAAGTTCAATTTCCAAATGAATTGCAAATCACCTAGTTTTTATATTCCACACATACAACTGAATGCATTACCATTTACCATGTTATTTTATTTAGCACTGTGCCAGGGTTACCACATTCATTAGACAAAATATTGTGGATCACATGCATGATCAGAGAGAAGATACTGATCATTTAATCTGCTGTAACATTCCATACTCAGTGTGAAATGATGTCTGGAAAGCTTGATTTAGATGTGACACAGCAAGAGAGTTCACTGAAACCCCAATACATACAATAGAGTGAACCCACATCTAACCTTTCACCAATGACTGACCAATGTTAAGGCTCCACCCTCAACTGCACTAACAAAGAAACACTGCGAGAAGGCCAGATTTTTTTCTTAACGGGGAATAGAAGAAAACTGCAGTCAAGTTTTTTTTTAAAACACATGGAGGTGGGAAAATCAAGCACAGGTGCTAAAACACACCATCCCAGAGATCAAAGAAGAGGAAGACAAGAGAAGAAAAACTTTACCCAAATCAAACAATTTAGACAAGAAAAAACCTAAATTTAACAAAAAGACTGAAATATGTATTTTAGCGAATGAAATGAAAGATATTGGGCCCAAGTTTCCACATGATTCGCGCCTGATTTTTTAGGAGCAACTGGTGGAGAACGGACTATTTTAAAAATCGCAATTCTCCACATTTTTTTTTCTGCAGTTCTAGTCAGGTAGAACAGTTCTAGTTTAGAACAGAATTTTTTCTTCAAAAGGGGGCGTGTCCGGCCACTGACACCTGATTTGAAAGTTTCCACAGTGAAAATGTACTCCAAACTAAAGTAGAATGGAGCCAGTGAAGACTTTTGTAGAACTGAAAAAACCTGTTCTACACATTAAAAAATCAGGCGCAGGTTACAAATTGGCGTCCAGAACGAGGTGGGGGGATGGGGGGGGGGGGAAGGGAACTCATTAAATTCGACAATAAATCCTTATTTATACTTCTACAAATATTATACAAATAAATCCAACCTGATTAAACATTTATAAGCAAAGAAAAGATTAAATAAACCATCTTCCTACCTGTGTGAAAGTGCTTCAGCCAGGGAGAATTCTGCAGCCATTCGTGCCGCTGAGAGGGGGGGGGGGAGAGGGGGGGAGAAAGCCGTTCGTGTCGCTGAGCGGGAGGGGGAGAGAGAGAGAGAGAGAGAGGGGGGTAGGGAGGGAGAGAGAGAGAGAGGGGGGTAGGGAGGGAGAGAGAGAGAGAGAGGGGGAGGGAGGGCGAGAGAGAGAGGGGGAGGGAGAGAGAGAGAGAGAGAGGGGGAGGGCGAGAGGGAGAGAGAGAGAGAGAGAGCGGGGGGGGGGGGGGGGAAGAGAGAGAGAGGGGGGGGGGAAGAGAGAGCGGGGGGGGAAGAGAGAGAGGGGGGGGGAAAGAGAGAGAGCGGGGGGGGGGGAAGAGAGAGAGAGAGGGGGGGGGGGGAAAAGAGAGAGAGCGGGGGGGGGGGGGGAGGGGGAGGTCAGGTCGGATCGGATCCAGTCCGGGAGTCGGGTCCAGGGGGGGGGGGGGGGGGGGGGGGGGGGCGCGCGAGTCGGGTCGGGTCAGTCGGGGGGGGGGGAAGCGGGGGTCGGGTCGGATCGGGTGTCTGGTCGGAGAAGGGGAGCGGGTGTCGGGTGGGGGGGGGGGGGGAGCGGGTGTCGGGTCGGGGAACAGGAGCGCGGGTCGGGTCAGTCGGGGGGGGGGGGGGGGGGGGGGGGGGAGAGCGGGTGTCGGGTCGGGGGGAGAGCGGGTGTCGGGTCGGGGGGAGCGGGTGTCTGGTCGGCGAGGGTGGGGGGGAGCGGGTGTCGGGTCGGGTCGGGGGGGGGGGGGGGGGGGGGGGGGGGGGGGGAGAGTGGGTGTCGGGTCTTGTCGGGGGCGGGGAGCAGGAGCTGGCCGTGGGAGGAGCCTTATCCACGCAGCCCCAGTGAGGCCATTCGGCCAGGGCTAGGGGCTGCGTGCTTCGGGCCCCTCCCACACAGTTCGGCGCCTGGAGCTACTGCACTTGCGTGCCCACTGTAGCACGCATGTGCAGAGGTCCCGGCACTGTTTTCAGCGCCGGGACCTGGCTCCGCCCCCCCCCCCCCCACAGCTCGTGCTGGCTGCGCCGAGGGCCAGAGGACCTGTAAGTAGGTGGAGAATACCGAGGACTTTTTTAGGCGCCGTTTTAGGCGCGAAAAACGGGCGCCCAGCTCGGAGGGGCGCCCGTTTTTTTTCTTGTGGAAACTTGGGCCCATTGTTTCAAAATAAAATTTTGAGCTGTATTTCAAAACTATCAGGCATAGCATGTTTACAGATCTGCATTTTTGCTGAGAATTTCAGGTTTCCATTTTAGTGGAATAAACGGCAGCAGATTTAACAACATTTCACAATACTCTAGATTGCAATACTCTGATCTGTTTAATGAAAAAGCTGATCGACTATTGCATGCAAGTTATTTTACAGCGTGAACTTCCCGACTTCATTTTAATTTCATTACAGGAGACTGAAAACTATCTCTATGCTGATTTTCAACATTTCGAACTGTGCATGCAGTCTAGAAAGTCTACCTAGTAGTAATGCTAGATGAAAATCAATCCTCTCTACTTTGAAGTGAAATAAGAAGGAAGCAGAGTAAGATCACACCTGTCTTGTAAATAATTAATATAAAAGCTATTGTAGATCAGTAAAAAAAAATTACAAGGCAGATAACTATTCAATTTGTTGCTATACATTTACTTACATAAGTTCATTTTTCAGATAAATGCAACACCATCTGAATGCAAATTCTTCTTTCTATGTTGTCTTTAGAGTCCTTGGAATGGCAGCATTTACATCTTTGGACTCATTGAAATCAGTGTGAATGGATGAACAATAAACTACGAGCTAATGCACTTATTTGTATGTAGTAGTAATTTTTTGTGTGTGTAATGAACTGCATTTAAGAAAAATGACCAATCTCTTGCGTAATCTGTATCTATGCAGTAAACTAGCTCAGACAGGCGTGAAACTAGAAGAACATGGGGGCTCCAAAGTACAGGGTTAGGAGTTACAATCCAGGCCAGATGGTTATTTTAATTTCCCTGCTCTAAATGACAAGTTTTATTACTTTTTTTGCCAGGTCACTAATTGGATCACTGCATGGAAACACTGTATTCCATTTCGATGGGGGATGGGAAGCCTTATTCTACAGCTGACCACAAAGCAGGAGGTACATATCAGTTATTTAGGCTCAAGAATGAAACAAAGCAGGAGTTATGCTCAACAAATTTGAAGATTTGCAGTAAGTTTTTGGAGATTTTCTTCCTCCACTTTTTTCCCAATCCACATTCCCTGGTTTGAGCCAGCATGTCTGGGTAATATGACCAACAGCAGCTCAGCTGACCAGCTTTCCATGGGAAGGAGGCGTAGGTAGAAAACACCTAAATTTGTGTCTCAGAAGCATTAAAGATAGATTATCACTATTTATGAATGGAGGATAAACACAACAGATATCATCATCATAGGCGGTCCCTTGAACGAGGATGACTTGCTTCCACGAGTTCACAGGTGTTTTGAGTACATACACAGGACAGGAAAAGGCCGTCAAATCATCACGCCGGCCCCATCCAGACATGAAGCAGCCACAGTCACAACTTACCCTAGCAGCTTAATCATGTAATCTCCTGGGAGCAGCAAAAGCTAACTCGTCAATCAAATAAAACTCCAGGAGAACACAGTAAGTAATGAATCCTACTATTCTCATCTACCCCACATGTCTATAATTGGAAATAACCGTCTCTCTTAGGAAAAGGTCTAACTCCCTTTTAAAGCTCTGCACGGAATCCATACTCACTATACCTTTCAGATAATCGGTTGCAGACGGCAATGACTGTGAAAATAAATAATTCTAACATCTAACCTAACTCTTGGCCTATTTTATATACATGCCCCCTATTTATTCCATTCCTATCCATCTTAAATAACCGATCCAATTGGATAGAATCTAATAATTTAGATGAGGGGATTAAATGTAGTATCTCCAAATTTGCGGATGACACTAAGTTGGGTGGCAGTGTGAGCTGCGAGGAGGATGCTATGAGGCTGCAGATCGACTTGGATAGGTTAGGTGAGTGGGCAAATGCGTGGCAGATGAAGTATAATGTGGATAAATGAGAGGTTATCCACCTTGGTGGTAAAAACAGAGAGACAGACTATTATCTGAATGGTGACAGATTAGGAAAAGGGGAGGTGCAACGAGACCTGGGTGTCATGGTACATCAGTCATTGAAGGTTGGCATGCAGGTACAGCAGGCGGTTAAGAAAGCAAATGGCATGTTGGCCTTCATAGCGAGGGGATTTGAGTACAGGGGCAGGGAGGTGTTACTACAGTTGGACAGGGCCTTGGTGAGGCCACACCTGGAGTATTGTGTACAGTTTTGGTTTCCTAACTTGAGGAAGGATATTCTTGCTATTGAGAGAGTGCAGCGAAGGTTCACCAGACTGATTCCTGGGATGGCGGGATTGACATATCAAGAAAGACTGGATCAACTGGGCTTGTACTCACTGGAGTTCAGAAGAATGAGAGGGGATCTCATAGAAAAGTTTAAAATTCTGACAGGTTTAGACAGATTAGATGCAGGAAGAATGTTCCCAATGTTGGGGAAGTCCAGAAGCAGGGGTCACAGTCTAAGGATAAGGGGTAAGCCATTTAGGACCGAGATGAGGAGAAACTTCTTCACCCAGAGAGTGGTGAACCTGTGGAATTCTCTACCACAGAAAGTTGTTGAGGCCAATTCACTAAATATATTCAAAAAGGAGTTAGATGTAGTCCTTACTACTAGGGGGATCAAGGGATATGGCGAGAAAACAGGAATGGGGTACTGAATTTGCATGTTCAGCCATGAACTCATTGAATGGCGGTGCAGGCTCAAAGGGCCGAATGGCCTACTCCTGCACCTATTTTCTTTGTATCTATGTTTAATACCATAATTTAAAAAACCTCACTTAGCTCCTATAAGCCTAAATTTCTCTGGTGAAATTGGGCCCACCTCTGAGTCTATCCTAATAAGTAAAAGCCCCAAGTCCATCTTCTTCTGCATGATGTCCAAGGTCTTGATATCCCTCATCGTGTGAAGACCACAACTGAATACATAGAAACACAGAAAATAGGAGCAGTAGTAGGCCTTTCAATATGTTCATGGCTGATCCTCTATCTCGACACCATAGTCCCGCTGTTTCCCCATACCCCTTGATGCCTTTTGTTTCTAGAAATCTATCTATCTCCCTCTTCAATATATTCAGTGACTTGGCCTCCACAGCCTTCTGTGTTAGAGAATGCCACGCTCTTGAGTGAAAAAATTTCTCGTCATCTCGGTCCTAAATTTCCTACCCCGTATCCTGAGACTGTGACCCCTTGTTCTAGACTTCCCAGCCAGGGGAAACATCCTCCCTGCATCCAGTCTATCCAACCCAATCAGAATTTTATACAATACACCAAAGTTTGGTACAGCCCAAGTATAGGGATGGGTCCAAGTTCAACATGTGCGAGTGCACGAGAGACAGACAGTGAGTGAGAGAGCACGAGAGGAAGTGAGCAAGAGAGGGAGGGAGGGCACGGGGGGGGGGGGAGGGAAAGAGAGCACGGGGTGGGGGGGGGGGAGGGAAAGAGAGCGAGCGAGCACAGGGGGGAGGTGAGAGAGAGAGAGAGAGAGCCAGAGCACGGGTAGGGGGGGAGAGAGCATGAGGGGTGGGGGCGGAGAGAGAGCACGAGGGGTGGGGGCAGAGAGAGAGCACGAGGCGTGGGGGGGGGGGGAAAGAGAGCACGAGGAGGAGTGGGGGGGGGGGAAGAGAGCATGGGGAGGGGGGGGAAGAGAGCACAGGGAGGGGGGGGAAAGAGAGCACGAGGAGGGGTGGGAGAGAGAGCACGGGGGGGGGGAAAGAGAGCGAGCACGAGGGGGCGGGAAAGAGAGAGTATGATGGGGGGGGAAAGAGAGCAAGGTGGGGGGCGGGGGAGAGCACGAGGGTGGGTGGGGGGAGGGGGAGAGCACGGGGGGGGGTGGGGGAGAGCACGGGGGGGTGGTGGGGGAGAGCACAAGGGGGGAGGGGTGGGGAAGAGCACGAGGGGGGGAGGGGTGGGGAAGAGCACGAGGGAGGGGAGGGGTGGGGGAGAGCACGAGGGAGGGGAGGGGTGGGGGAAAGCACGAGGGTGGAAGGGGTGGGGGAGAGCACGGAGGGGGGGGGAAGAGAGCACGAGTGTGGGAGGGAGCACGAGTGTGGGAGGGAACAAGAGGGGGATGGAGGGAGCACGAGAGGGAGAGAGTGAATGAGCGCGCGTGAAAACGAGCGAGCGCTGTAAGAGAGAGAGAGAGAGAGAGAGAGAGAAAGGCTCCTTGTTGGCCACGAGGAGCAGGAGTGCACACACAAAGCAGCAGGGGTCAATGGATAGCAAATGAAGTGCAGGAATCCTGGGTGATTCCCCCTCCAGCCTAGGAAAATGAAGGTAAATTATTGTGCCCCCACAGCCGTCATATCTGAGATCAGCTAACAACACAGACCAGGAATTGAAGCAGCATCTTTCCAGGTTTGGATGGCTAAGTACCACACCAGGAATTTACCGATGGAACCACAGTGAGAGTTCAATATGATCAATTTGAATGTAATGTGTAACTAATGTGAAAATGTCAAAAAAGCTTTGCCAAAAGGAACTTGAACAGTCAACAATGATCCTTTCATAAGTAAAAACAGAAAATGCTGGAATTACTCAGCAGGTCAGGCAGCTTCTGGCAGCATCTGTGGCCTGCTGAGTATTCCCAGCATTTTCAGTTTTTATTTCAGATTTCCAGCATCCAAAGTATTTTGCTTTTGTATTAATGCTCCTTTCATCCTATTGGTTCACAAAGACACCAGTACAGTGCAAATAAAAATTTAACCAGACCACTTTCAATGGTTTTTGATAAGAGGATTTCTCTATAGAAAACATAATTGTTGAGTAACATCGTTCCTGCTGTGAACTGTCAATTAATTTCAATTCAAAGCAAATATATATAATTTTCCAGAAAGCAAATTGATTGGAACTAGGAATCAACACAGGAGCCACTCCTGTTTGTTGCCCGAACAGAGCAATTCTGTTTCAGTAACTGAACATTTCCTTGCCATCTTTGCAAAGCATCCAACTCTGCTGCTGTAGTCATTTTGAATGCTCAATAGTGGTTAATCTTTTCTGACAAATGAATGTTTAATGTTTGTGCCCATTCTGTATATTGCAAAGTATTTTGTTTTATTTTTGCTTCTGCAATAGGGAATGGCTAGGAATTTAATTTCCTTACTTTGGATTTTAATGTGGCACTTCTAAGCCTTTAGAAGGGGACATGTGACCGAGCTTAGTGTATGTGTTCGCTGTAAGCTGCCAAAGAACACAAAGGCAGATAAAGGCCGAGAGTCGTATGTTCAACTCACACACGGCTAGACCTTCCCATCTTTAAAGCAGACATGTGTAAAGACACACTATTTACTGCTGATTTACAAAATAAAATCTCAACCATAAAAGTCACTTCAATAACTACATTGTTCCAAGGCAGTTTTATCAAACACAAAGCCATCAATGTTTTACAATATTTTGGTTTATGGAAAGATAATGAGTCACTGTGTAATTGGATCGGTCAGATCATAAGGCTTGGATTTTACAACTGGTTTAGGTCATTCAGAACCCTTCTTTAGGTCTGTCTGTAATCTTTATTACTTTAAAAGTTACATTTAAGAGGAAAGCAAGTTAATGCTTTGGACAAGGCCCATAAGAACTAGTTCCAGCATTTTCTGTTTTTATTCCTGAGGCTAGATATTGCTTCACCAATTTAAACCCAAGCAATTGTTTTGAAAATAAATCCACACAAATCAGACCGTGTGTAGGGTAGACTGAAGAAATATGGAACTGATGGCCGAAAGCATGGTAAAAGGTCAAAGTGCAATACATTTGGTTGTCCAACTACAAGCACAAACGCATTAATATCCAAATACCTCTGGGGAGAAGGTACTGTTTGGTGCTGTTCTAAGCCATTGTGACAGAGGCCAGGGTTTTCAGCTTTTGTCTGGCCAGCCTGCGATTTTTCAACCCATTGACTAGTGGGCAGGAAAACTCTGGCCAGAAGGTTTCAGTTTGAAATCTCTGTTTCAAGTTAGTTGATCTTAGCTTGGGATACTGTAATGAGCCTTGCCACCTCATGGCTAATAAATGAAGTGGGGGGGGGGGGGGGAAGAGAGAGAGAAATAATTTATATTTCTACCAATTTTACTTATATTCATCATCATAGGCAGTCCCTCGGGATCGAGGAAGATTTGCTTCCACTCTTAGCATGAGTTCTTAGGTGGCTGTACAGTCCAATACGAGAACCACATTTTCTGTCACAGGTGGGACAGATAGTCGTTGAGGGAAAGGGTGGGCAGGGAGCCTGGTTTGCCGCACGCTCCTTCCGCTGCCTGCGCTTGATTTCTGCATGCTCTCGGCGATGATACTCAAGGAGCTCAGCACCCACCCGAATGCACTTCCTCCACTTAGGGCAGTCTATGGCCAAGGACTCCCAGGTGTCAGTGGGGATGTGCACTTTATCAGGGAGGCTTTGAGGGTGTCCTTGTAACGTTTCCGCTGCCCGCCTTTGGCTCGTTTGCCATGGACGAGTTCCGAGTAGAGCGCTTGCTTTGGGAGTCTCGTGTCTGGCATGTGAACTATGTGGTCTGCCCAGTGGAGCTGATCAAGCGTGGTCAGTGCTTTAATGCTGGGGATGTTGGCCTGGACGAGGATGCTAATGTTGGTGCGTCTGTCCTCCCAGGGGATTTGTAGGATCTTGCGGAGACATCGCTGGTGGTATTTCAACAGCGACTTGAGTTGCACTCTTCCAATACACGATGTGTAATTTTCTTCTCTAGAAGAACATCCATTATACACAGAGGGGTGGATTTCCACGTGTGCCATGAATTTTTTTTTCCAAGTAATTCAAGCAGTTCCAATGAATTGTATTGCACTTCACACAACTGATTGCAGCTGTTTTGCTTCCAACATTGCATATACTTCTTTTCTAGCCAAAATCAGCACATTAAAGTCGAGATGTAGTTTTATTCTGATTGTGCTTGTAGATTATTTTTTGATTTGCGATCATCGTTTGTGCGGGGGTGGGGGGAGAACAACATTTTTGTGTGAACTTTTTAGAGATAAGATTGACAGCAAAATCGCAAAGGAAGTCGCACAGTGTGCCACAAGAGACCACCTTTTCAACAAGACAGATCCAAAAATCCACTGAAGAATCTAGGAAAGTGGAGAGGCACTGTTCTAATTGTATGTAGCACAGAAGAGTCACACCATTTCAGGACAATGCTCTGAAGCCAGATTAGAGAGCAGATAGCATATCAAAATATTAATAAGTGTTCTTTTTTAGGCTAGGTCTATTACAGGAATGAATTCTCACCTTATCAAGCTGGAGAATGTAAAGGAAATAAGTGAGGAGAAAATAATTTCATTTTAGAAAGAGACCCTCTCATTAAGGCCTTTTATGTGCCTGCACCATATATAGCTGAGATCAAGCAACTTGCCCCCAGGCCACTTCAAATTACTGCTCTCTAACTGGCTGTTAGAAAGTATGAACGAGAATCTAAAGTTCCTCGTTGTGGGAAAGTCCATTCCTTCCTTTTCCCTCCCACAATACTGGAGACGAGCTCAGCCATTCAGTATAGGGGAAACAAAATTGAAAAATTTATTTTACCAAGTCGTTTCCAGTGAAAGGTTTTAAAAATCTGTTGCTACAATCTTTGAGATTAATTTGCGTGGTAGAAAAAAGTGTCACGGGAAAATAATTTATAAGTTCTACTAATTAGTGTAGTGTTGAGGTTTTCAATTTTAACTCAATACATTTCCATCACCTGGATCACAAATAGTTTTTTCGAATAAGAGTTACATACCCTTAAAAAAAAAATAGGGCATTACGAATAAAAGAACATTCTTTGGTAAGGTTAAACTACCTTATGGTGATTACATTACTTCACTGAATTGAATAGTAAGTTAAAATACAACATTTGTGTAGGATCACAGTCATTAATCTGAATAATTGCATATTCACACCAGGATGAGATTCTCTACAAACCAGATTGGAGACCTCTTCCCGCTATAATAGAATAAGCTTTCTACTTGAGTCTTACCATAATTATATATTGCATTTCCTGCGCTCTGAATACTGAATTTATAACATACTCTTCGCTCTTTTAGATTATCGAATTACAACTTCCTATAATTGTATACTAGCAAGGCTTAGTGAATAATTCAACTGGTCACACTTATCCAGACATAGCTATGGGATTTTTTTGCAAACCATTACTATGCACTGCAGTTTATTCTTCACAAAGTAACAGTACTTAATCACATATCTGAGCATTTGCAAATTCTTCAACAGTACCTCTAAAACCCGTGACCTCTACCACCTAGGACAAAGGCAGCAAGCGCATGGGAACACCACCACCTCCCAGTTCCACACCATCCTGACTTGGACATATATTGCCATTCCTTCGTCGTTGCTGGGTCAAAATCCTGTAACTCCCTCCCTAACAGCACAATGGGAGTACCTTCAGCAGACAAACTACAGTGGTTCAAGAAACCAGCTCACCACCATCTTCTCAAGGGCAATTAAAGATGGGCAATAAATGTTGGCCTTGCCTGCGACACCCACATCCCAGAAACAAATAAAAAAAAGTCATTTTTAACATGTACCAGCCTTAAAGGACATATAATAAGCTTTATAAATAGATCCTGCCATCAGATACTTTTTCTTACAGTGTACACTACGATTACCATTTCAGTTTAACCCTTACCAAAAATATGTTTTTCCAACTTCTTTTCCTTAGTGCTCCTATGCAATGAAATGACTAGATCATACCAGATTAGTTAACAGCACACAGGGAAATCCTGAAACAACTTGTAAATAATTTACAAAATAATGCTTGAAAGTATTCTGGGAATATTGCACCCTTTGATAAGATAAGGAAGGAAATGATCACCATCACACAATAGCGAAGGCTCTGAAGGGTTCAATAAAATATTTCAACCTATAAGTCCAGCAGTTTTCTATTTTGTGTGTGGGATAATGTTGCACCTTTGGAAAGGCAACATCAGCTACCCAAAAGGAAAACAGTTCTTCCATTGAAGACTTTTGTCAGTATACAGCAACAGAAATAGAATAGTTAACATATGCAACAAAAAGGAGAAAAAAAAACAGAATTCTACTCACAACATGCATGCAGTATGCTCTGTCCCAGATAGACCAAAATCTGTTGAGCACTCAAACCCCATTGGATCACTTGTAAATAAATTAGGGTCTATGCATCCCAATTTGAAAATCTTGCGGTCTTGATGACAGGAAATTGGCAGCATTTGTCGTCATTTCACCTTTGAAACTGACCACAACTTCAGGATTTCCATGTTACGCATGCACAGCGTAACATGGAAATCCTGAAGTTGCAGAGTGTCATTCACTGCTCCTCCACAGGGTGCGCTGTGGATCCCAACAGAGCCAGCAATCAGTGATCTGATGAAAACGTTCACTTTTCTTAACAAATATCGCTGTTCGAACCCCATAAAAAGTTAGACCCATTCAACTGAGGCGTAACTGTTTTTTTTAAAACAGTGATCTGAGTAATAGCTACTGACAAATAATTGTTCTGGCCCTGAAAAATTAGTTTTATATTGATGGAATGTCAAAATTCTCCATTAAAAATTATTAAAATTTAAAATTAATAAAGTTTGTTCATGATATTTCAGCTTCTACCATAACCCAATGTGTACGTCCCAATCTTTATTTCAACTCTGTACATTTCTTATAAAGTGATTAATTATTAGTGCTTTCTATTTCCTGATTCCTGGTCTGAGAATTCTGCAAGTTGATTGGCTGCTTAGACAGCTTGTTGACGCCACAGCACCAAATTACGCCAATTTCAACTGCATGTCGGAAAAGCCGAACTTGTTGCCACAGAGATTGCAAGATCTTTGTGGGAAGCTTAATTCAGCGCCAGGGGCAAACACCTTTGCTTCGCCGCTCACTGCCAATTACTGGCCTGAAAACCTCAGGAACGTCTACCCAGCAGCTGCTACTATTTTACTTGTGTCTAAAAGGGGCTTGTTGTTGAGGATAAACAAATAACAGCTGAAGAGAAACTACATTTCCAGAATAGTCCTTGACTGATCTCTAGATGTAGCATATGAAACCCTACAACAACAGTTTAATTATTTTTGGGATGGGGTTGTTCATAGTTAAGAGCTTAATATAGAAACCCCAGAGCAAAAAAATCCATGTGACCCACAAGTGACTCTCCCAAGCATACCATGGAATTTGTGGTCCATCGAGGATGCTCTAAAACTTGTGAAAAATAAGCTACCACAAATGACATCTACAAACGGGGATAAACCAGAATTTTTGCTTGGATTTATTTTTGTCATCAATCTAACATTATTTGTGATGGGATTCATTCCACAACATCATTTTAAATGTGCTCCAATGTGGAATAGGTTCTGCAAGTACAAATACATACTGATAGTACTACAGCATTATGGAAAATAAGTGAAGTAGAACTTAGCTATTTTGGAACTTGGGCTTGAAAATAGAATGTTTATGAAAAATGAATCTGTCAGCCAATGCGATTATTCACAAATAAAAGCAAAAGTTGCACATCATTTAAGTTTGGCCTCATCTTTAATTAATCTATTAGTGTAACAGCAGCAGTCCAAGGTCAACTGTCTCAAATCAACAGTAATTATTTTCTGTTCCTTTCTTCGCATAATTCCCTTAATCAAAGAGAAGTAGAATGAAAGGAAGGTAACTCAAATTTTTCTTTATAACATTTCTGAATATCATCCTTCAAATGGGAAGCAGATGATATAGTGTTTGTAGACTAAAAAGACCCAGCAGGATTGATGTCGGGACCCAGCAGAAACTTCGACAACAGCTGGGAGAGGCAGAAAATAGGAGTCAAGGCAGATGGATACCATAAACGTTGGGCTAGCATTATGAAAAGAGGCGCTATGCATCAGGAAGGTCATTACATAAGTGACATTAGTTTAACTAGATTATAGTTAGAAACAGATGCTGTCATGCTCAGAGACATGTCTGCAGGGCCAACAAAATTATATCTTGCAGTGTCTCATGATACTTAAATTGGTCTTTGAAAGATTATTTTGAACCATAAACATTGCTGTGGTTCCAAGAGTACACTGTGGGACTCTCAACCCAGGAGGTCAGAGGTGAAAATACTACTTTGAAACTTGTCTATTCTAATTTACAAATATAAATGTTTCACAAAATGGCTGAAAAATGCAGCTGCATTCTAATTTATTTTTTATTTACTGATGGGGGCGGGGAAAAGAAAGAAGGGAGGAAAGGCACACAACACGGTGTCAAATACCATAATCCAATGTTTGTGAGAGGGAAGTAATGTACCATATTGGAGGCTCCAAGTTTACATTTGAGGGAAGGAGGCAATGTACTGGATCATCTCACATTTGGGAAAGCGAGGCAATGTGCCACATTTTAAGGAATGTGAGGCCTTATACCAGATCAGGTGGTCACTTTTTTTGAGAGACAGTGGAAGTAGAAAAAAAGGATATGCGGGATTGTGGGGGAGGGGGAAGGAGAGAAGGAGGGAAAGGATTAGGTACCTGGGAAGGAAACAAAAGAGGTAAAACTACCAGAAGCAAATGTGTCTGCGGCAAGGGAGGCAGCTATGGGGAGTTCTACAACCATTTCACTGCCTGACTAATGGAGAAAAAGTATGGACAAAAGGGGACTATAAACATTGCTCATCATTTATTCTACTTCACAAAAAGCTTTGGTAGAATTTTTAGAAAAGGACCGTCGCCTTTGGAAAATTACATGAACAGCTTTCTGATGATATCTGTAGATTTTAAGAATGGTCCTTTAAATAAAAATTGTGCAACAATTCCATAGCAACCAGCATATCAGCTAGTCATAGAAACATAGAAAATAGGTGCAGGAGTAGGCCATTCGGCCCTTCGAGCCTGCACCGCCATTCAATAAGATCATGGCTGATCATTCCCTCAGTACCCCTTTCCTGCTTTCTCTCCATACCCCTTGATCCCTTTAGCCACAAGGGCCATATCATTATGCTGCACATTTCTGATATTCGTTTTTCCAATGTTAAGACTTGTAAAGATGACATAGCTGTTTGTCAGTATAAAAAAAATTAATGTTACAAAGATGAAGATCATAAGTTTGAGGCCCCATTCCTCCCTTGTATGATAGACACATGCCCATTCCTGCAGACACCTCCTAGATGGAACACCCTTTTTCTACCTAATGCTGCAATAAGACCAACATAAGTCCAGGGAACTATAGACCAATTTGCTTAATGTCCGTCTTAGGAAAGATAGTGGCATCTTTAGTCAAAGATGTAATACAAAGAAAATCTAGAACCGAAAATATATTCCTAGAAACTTACAGCATAGGGGCCATTTGTGCCATGTTGGCTCTTTGAAAGAGTAGTTGTGCTTAGTTCACCTCCCCCCTGCCCACTTTTTGTCTGTAGCCCTGTAAATTCCTTATCAACCTGTCCAACACCTTTTTAGGGCTTGGGTTAGGAATCAGCTTCCAACAGTTTTTCAGGTAGAACGTTCCAGATCTCAACAACTCAGTGAAACAATTTCTCCTCATCTCCCCTCTAGATCTTTTGCCAATGACTTGAAATCTATGACCTCTGGTTATTGACCCACTCGACAGAGGGAATAGTTTTTCTCGATTAAAACCTCTCATTATCTTGAAAATCTCTATTAGGTCACCTCTAATAATAATGAATATCCAGCATGGTAATTGAAAAGGGAAGATCATGCTGGACAAACCTTATTTAATTTAATTCTTTAAAGAAGGAACAGAAAGAGTAGACAAGAGTAATGCAGTAGATGTAATATACTTGGATTTTGAAAAGGCCTTCGATAAGGAACAAAGAGTAGACTCATGACTAAGATCAGAGCATGTGGAGTTAGGGGACAAGGAGTAGAATGGATAGAAAATTGGCTACAAAAGAGAAAACAGAGTAGGGGTTAACGGTAGCTCTCAGACTGGTGGAAGGTGGGAAGTGGTGTTCCACAGGGATCGATGCTGGGACCAGTGTTCACTATTTCCATAATGATTTGGACTCGGGATTTGAAAGTACAATATCAACATTTCTAGACAACACCAAATTTATTTGGGGGGAGGTATAGTTAATACTGAGGAAGACTATGACAAAATACAAGAAGACACCAATAATCTTATAGAATGGGTGTGTAATGGAAAAACTAATTTCAATGTAGGTAAGTGAGGCGGTGCAATTTGGTAGAATAAATAAAGAGGCCTCCTTGGAAAATAAGAATCTAAATGGGGTACAGATTCACAAATCATTAAAAGTAGCAACTTGGTTAACAAAGCCTTAAAAAAAAAAATCAAAAAGCACTGGGCTTCATTTCTGGAGGAATAAAATTCAAAAGCAGATAAGTTATGTTAAATTTACATAGAGCTGCTGTTAGACCATACCAGAGTACAGGATACTGTGCTCAGTTCTGGTCTCCATATTATAAAAAGGATATAGAGGCACAAGAGAACGTGAAAAAAAGATTTCCAAAAATTATACCAGAACTAAGAGGTAATAACTATCAGAAAAGACTGAACAGGCTGGAGGTTTTTTCCCTGAAAAAGTGAAGGTTAAGGGTGACCTAATTGAGATTAAGATTATGAAAGGATTTGATAGGGTAGATGTAGAGAAGATGTTTCCATTTGAGGGGGAGTCCAAAACTAGGGGCCATAAAAATATGATACTCGCCAATAAATCCAATAAGGGATTCAGAAGAAACTTTTTTTTTTATTCAGAGTGGTTAGAATATGGAATCTGCCACTGCATACAATAGTTAAGGCAAATAGCATAGCTGCATTTAAGGAGAAGTTAGACAAGTACATGCCAGAGAAAGGAATAGAAAGATGTGTTATAGGGCAAGAGGAAGTAAGATGAGAGGAGGTTCGTGTGGAGCATAAACACTGACATAGACCTGTTGGGCCAAATGCCCGGTTTGTGTGCTGTAAATTGTGTGTGAAAAAAGTAGGCTATAAAACGACGACCCTTTACCCTGCAAAAATGGAACTAAAGCATTATAAAACAGAGCTTGCCTCTACTTTGTGACGCCTCTGGAAATAGATTTTTCCATGGGAACTTAATCATACATACTCCACAAATAAATTCCAAGAGAGACTATATCAGTTCTTTTAATGATACTCACAGGGCTTTGTAGTATTTGAGAAACCCGCTTTCTCTGTTCCATCAGGTTGAAATCCTGTCTCAAATCTGGTGACATGTTCCGCTCACGAATATATTCAGGATCATTTTCATTGATGCGGTCAAAATAGCTCCCTTTATGGATCACACTGGGTGGAGGAGGGGAAGTTACCACCTCCTGGTTGGCATCACCACTCATGGTCACTGTTGTCTATTGTCTGTTAACCTACAACAAAGAAACAAGTAGGTTGATAAGGCTATTGCACTACAAACTCAACCAAAAACAGAATATGACACTTTAAAATAAGCCGTTCAGTTTAGGTTTCCAAAAAATATGCCAGACAGAGACTTAGGCTATATCTTCATTATCTTGTAATGGAAAAATATATTGCCAGAAAGTACTTCAATTTAATCCAAAACAAGCACCACTGTTCATGACACACTAAAGAGCATCACATGGCATCACCTTAGCCCTTGCATTTCTGTTCTAAGAAAAATCTATACATATTTATTGTTGGCAAGAGAAGGAAAACACTTCATTGAAACACAAGCAGAATGACCACAGTAGCTTCAATCATCTAATCTCTGCATAAATTGCAGCATTGTGTAGAGAGAATGAAAGTCAATATAGTATACCATTACTGTACAACACGATGGAGTACAAGGATGCATGCTTAGTCCCCCATTCAGTTTCTTGATTTGAGGCATTTCAGGTGGCAGACATAGGCCAGAGTATCTCACTGTACATGAACAGAGGAGATCAGTTGGTATTCTCCGTAGAATAAGAACATAAGAAATAGGAACAGGAGTAGGCCATACGCCCCCTCGAGCCTGCTCCACTATTTAATAAGATCATGGCTGATCCGATCATGGACTCATCTCCACTTACCTGCCCGCTCCCCATAACCCCTTATCCCCATATCTTCTGTCTATTTCTGTCTTAAATTTATTCAATGTCCCAGCTTCCACAGCTCTCTGAGGCAGCAAATTCCACAGATTTACAACCCTCAGAGAAGACATTTTTCCTCATCTCTGTTTTAAATGAGTGGCCTCTTATTCTAAGATTATACCCTCTAGTTCTAGTCTCCCCTATCAGTGGAAACATCCTCTCTGCATCCACTTTGTCAAGCCCCCTCAATCTTATATGTTTCGATAAGATCACCTCTCATTCTTCTGAATTCTAATGAGTAGAGGCCCAATCTACTCAACCTCTCCTCATAAGTCAACCCCCTCATCCCCGGAATCAACCGAGTGAACCTTCTCTGAACTGCCTCCAAAGTAAGTATATCCTTTCGTAAATATGGAAACCAAAACTGCACGCAGTGTTCCAATTGTGGTCTCACCAATACCTTGTATAGCTGTAGCAAGACTTCCCTGTTTTTATAGTCCATCCCCTTTGCAATAAAGGCCAAGATACCATTTGCCTTCCTGATCACTTGCTGTACCTGCATACTATCCTTTTGTGTTTCATGCACAAGTACTCCCAGGTCCTGCTGTACTGCAGCACTTTGCAATCTTTCTCCATTTAAATAATAACTTGCTCTTTGATTTTTTTCAATACAATCCCATGTCTCGCTGCACTTGTGAAAGAATATTGGCAAAGGTTTGGAATAGGTGCCTCCCATTTCCTTAGGTGCATGTGTGGAAGCTGAGCAGCACCTAGAAGTAAATGGGAGCAACATGTTGGACCCATGTCCTTTATAGTAGGACAAATATCCTCGAAAATAGGACTGCAATAATTCTCCATATGATACTTTGGTTGCACAGAATGGAGTACGATGACGTTTTTCATTTTGACCAGGTTAATTCAATCTGGCACTCCCGTTCCAGCCTATTTAAACTGGTTGATACCTTCCTTTAGATCAAGCTGGTACTCTCCATTTACACTCATTTTCCTTCTTCCTTGCCCAGCTTCTCCCCTCTTTTCCCCTTCCAAAGTGCTGTTCCGCTGTTTCTCTCCATTTCCTAACAATGCACTGTTCCCTTTTCTCTTCCTTTACTATCCATTTTCTCGCTTGCCGAGTACCATGCATTTAACTCCCCCTTTATTGCCACTGATTTCTCCCATCGCTTCTTGATTTTCACCATTCCCTCTCCTCTTCACTGATACTTAATCTTTCCTCTTACATCCACGCCCTTCTCCCACTACCCCATCTCCATTATTCCCTTTCCATGCATTCTCCCACAATGCATTCTGCTCCCTCCCATTACCAGGCATTCTCTCCCTTTCTCTTGGCATTAAATTTCACCTTAACTGTTCCTACCTAGGTCAGATGGCTCATGCACAGCACAAGTCATAAGAACATAAGAACTAGGAGTAGGAGTAGGCCATACACAGTCCATGGAGCCTTGATTCCCTTAGTGCCCAAAAACCTATCGATCTATCAAACTCAGTCTTGAATGTTCTCATCGACTGATCACCCACAGCCCTCTGGAGTAGTGAATTCCAAAGATTTACAACCCTTTGAGTGAAGACATTTCTCCTCATCTCAGTCCGAAATGGCCAAGCCCTTGTCTCAGACTGTAACCCCTAGTTCTAGATGCTCCAGCTAGGGAAACAGCTGGTCAGCATCTACCCTGTCAAGCCCTCTAAGAATTTTACACGTTTCAATGAGATCAACTCTCGTTCTACTAAATCCAGAAGGCATAGACCCATTCGATTCAATCCTCATCCCAGGAATCAATCTAGTGAACCTTCGTTGCAGCCCTCCAAGGTATATCCTTTCTTAGGCACGGAGACCAAGGGCTCAACTTTCCCCAATGCCGTTTTTTGGTGTATTGCAAGAGTTACACCTGTTTTTTTGGCTTTGACTACTCCAAAAAACCTAGCAAGTTTCCCCATTCTATTTTTTGAAATTGGCGCAGCGCAGCCTGTCCTTTAGCTTCATTGGGGGGGGGGGGGGAGCCTAATGTCTGCACTGAAAAAATGATGCCCCCCCCCTCCTTCTGCACATGCACAAAAAAAACCGACGTTCTTGACGTGATTGCTACGGGCACGCATGCCCAGTACAGCTCCCGGTCTACATTTGGCCATTTTTAAAGAGCTAGTTGTGTGTGAGAACTTTAATTCTCAGTGGAAAACTCGGAGCTGCAATACAATATGCAACGCGGATCAAGGACTAAGAATTTCTCAGAGGATGAAGTGGAGGCACTGGTTACTGTAATTGAGGCCAGATGGCATGAGCTGGACACCAGCAGAGGTCACATAAAAGTTTCACCAAAAGAAATGAAGAAATGCTGGAACCATCTTGCAGAAGATTACTGTGCAATGGTGACCACCCTGAGGTCTGGAAGCTAGTGCAAAAAGAAGTGGCAGGACCTTGGTCAAGTAGTTAGTATAAGTAATATTTTCATTTATTCACTGGAATTGCAATTGTAAATGTGACCATCTGTATATGTCCCATCCAGCAGAAAGATACCCTCTCTAAAAAGTTATATTTTCAGCTTTGCAGAGGAAGGTGGCACACAACAAAAGGGAAAGAACTCGAACAGGAGGAGGCCTGTCAAATCGCACTCACTGACACCCTTGGAAGACAGGGTCACTGCTTTGATGGGTCCTGCCTGCACAAGCTGGGCCCACACTCGAGGGAGAGGGTAAATCCTGCAAATTCCACAGTGTGGCTTTGCTAAATGTTAAGTACTGCACGGGCTAGCCATGCTTCGGTTCATGGGGATGTCTCCATCGGCTACGCTTCAGTTGAAGCAATGTGCTATCATTCATCGTGGTCCTTCAAATGAGCCTGCTGACTGCGCTGTGAGCGCCTATTCATGCCACCCTGACCCCTCCTCTGCTGCTAACCATTTGTCTGTTCAGTTATATTTTACAGAACTTGAGGCCAACCCCGACAAGGCTGAAGCTGATGCAGAAGATTCAGACATGAATGAGCCTGAAGAGGAGAACACCTTCCAATCCCACCTTCCAGACCAAGGTGGTGAGGGGGAGGGGCAGTGGCAGGGGATGGATGAAGCCCTCACTGTTGTACGCACTCTGGAGGAGGTGCAGGTGCCGCCCATTGAGGTGCAGGATCTAACAGAGATGGTTCAGATGATGGCAATGAGTGCGGAGAGCAGTGACCTTACATGATCACTCCTGGACACCATCAGTTGGGTGGGTGATGAGATATCGGGACTGTCGGGAGAAGTAACAACACTCACGAGAAACGGGAACACTGTCCGGGAACATGAGGGAGGGAATGAATGTCACAGGAAGCTGATATAATGTCGATGTACATGAGGGAGGGAATGTCGTAGGTATCTGACACACTTTGTCAGGGCACATGAGGGAGGGAATGTCATAGTTAGCTGCTACAATAAGGGAACACGCCCAGACTCTGCACCCATTGACAGAATCAACTGCCACTCCCACTCCAATCTCCGAAGTGGCCCAAGCTGGGCCTTCCACATTAGCTCCTGCCCACGCCTTCCATCAAGAAGTACGCATTAACCAAGATGTTCGAAGGAAAAAGTTTGGTACTCACCCGAGAAACACTGCGCTGCCGCTTGCGGGCAGGGCTGGAGTCAACAAGACCAAACGCAACAGGCGGTCTTAGAATAAGGTGGAGGAGAGATGGGTGCAGCCTTTTATGTTGTTCTTGTTATTATTGTTGCTGTTGTTACTGTTCTCAATTGAAAAGTTTTTTGTAAGTTATGTAAATTTACAAGTTTAAAAGTTAGTAAGTGATCTTCAAGTTAGTAAGTGATCTTAACTGAAAACTTTAAAGTTCGATTCAAGAATATTTTTATTAATGTTAAGTACAAACAAGTGTTAAACTTTTGAATAAAATATATTTTAAATTATAACTGAATCATTTCCATTATTTGTTCCATTATTAACACAACTTTTTGAAGTAAGGAAGAATAATTTCCATTATTTGTTCCATTAACACAACACAACATTACGGAACAGGTCCAAATAGTAAACATGGTCCATTTGGAATAGTTGCCGTTGAGCCTTCAGGCAGCAAAGCGTTCACAGATGAGCTGCTGGCGCAAGGCTCGAGCAATCCTTAAAGGAGCACAACAGCCCGCCCTCCTCCGGGTTCAGGTAGTTGCATGGCTTCCTCGTCCTCCTCCTCCTCATCATCAGCCACTATCACCTCAGGTGGGACTTCTACTATCAGCTGCTGCTGCCTCATGATGGCTAAGTTATGCGCATGCAGCACACAACAGTGAACTGACCAACAATCTCGGGAGTATTGCAAGTAGCCTCCAGAGTGGTCCAGGCATCGGAAATGCTGTTTCAAGATGCCAATGGTCCTCTCTATTAAGCTGCGCATCGCAATGTGCAACATGTTGTATTCCTGGTCAGCTTTCGTCCGGGTTACGCGTAGGGGCGTCATGAGCCAGGTGGCGAGGCCGTACCCTTTGTCTCCCAGCAGCCAGCTCTGCCCTTCTGCTGAAACATGGCAGATATAGCGCTCTCGCGTAGGAGAGATGCTCCCAGGGTATCTCACATCAACTGACAAGATGCGATGCATGTTGTCATATACGAGCTTCACATTAACGGAGTGGAAGCCTTTTCTGTTCCTGTACATCTCGGAATCCTCCAAAGGTGCTCGCCAGGCAATCAATGCAGCCCTGTACCCTTGGGAAGCCAGCAATCCTGGAGAAGCCCACAGCCCTTTCACACATTGCCTGGGCGGTCATGGGGAGCTTTCCGTAGTCATTCCACCAGACATATAGTGCAGCAGTCACCTGCCAAATGCAGATATGTGTTGCAGTTATGGCCTGGACAATATTGCCCCCACATGATTAAATTGTACCCTTGCAAGAAGCTCAAAACAGCAGGACAAAGTTAAAGCTTCTCTCCTCTCTCTCTCCCCAAGGTCGACGCCCTAGTATGGACCACACCCTGGTCTGCACATGTGCAATAAGCTTGCTTAGAACGGGAAGCTAGGCATTCAATGAGGACATTTGGGGCAACGCAGTCAAATGTAATTCTTTAATTTTAGATTTTTTTCAAAGTTATCATCATAGGCAGTCCCTTGGAATCGAGGAAGACTTGCTTCCACTCCTGGTGAGTTTTTGGGGGCTGAACAATCCAATACAAGAGCCACAGACTCTGTCACAGGTGGGACAGCCATTTGCCGAGGGTAAGGGGTGGGTGGGACTGGTTTGTCACACGCTCCTTCCGCTGCCTGTGCTTGACCTCTTCACGCTCTTGGCGTTGAGATTCGAAGAGCTCAACCCCCTCCCGGATGCACTTTCTCCACCAAGAGCGGTCTTCGGCCAGGAACTCCCAGGTGTCAGTGGTGATGTTGCACTTTACCAGGGAGGCTTTGAGGGTGTCCTTGTAACGTTTCTGCTGCCCACCTTTGGCTCGTTTGCCATGAAGGAGCTCCACATAAAGCATTTGCTTCGGGAGTCTTGTGTCTGGCATGCGAACCATGTGGCCTGCCCAGCAAAGCTGATTTAGAGGGCCCAAGTTTCCACATGATTTGGGCCTGTGGGGGGGCGGAGCCAGGTCCCTGCGCTGAAAACAGTGCCGGGACCTCTGCACATGCGCGCTACAGTGGGCACGCAAGTGCAGTAGCTCCAGGCACCGAACTGTGTGGGAGGGGCCCGAAGCACGCAGCCCCTAGCCCTGGCCGAATTGCCTCACTGGGGCTGCGTGAATAAGGCCCGAACCGAACCGAACATCCCCGACCCGACCCAACCCAACGCCACCTACCTGTAAATCTGGTGCTGGGGACGGGCCCTGCCCGAAGTCTCGGGCCGGCCCGTTCAGCCTTCGGTCCCAAAAGGCCTGCCTGAAGCACTTTCACACAGGTAGGAAGATGGTTTATTTAATCTTTTCTTTGCTTATAAATGTTTATTCAGGTTGGATTTATTTGTATAATATTTGTAGAAGTATAAATAAGGATTTATTGTCGAATTTAATGAGTTCCCTTCCCCCCCCCTCGTTCTGGACGCCTAATTTGTAACCTGCGCCTGATTTTTTAATGTGTAGAACAGGTTTTTTCAGTTCTACAAAAATCTTCACTGGCTCCATTCTACTTTAGTTTGGAGTACATTTTCACTGTGGAAACTTTCAAATCAGGCGTCAGTGGACGGACACGCCCCCTTTTGAAGAAAAAATTCTGTTCGAAACTAGAACTGTTCTACCTGACTAGAACTGCAGAAAAAAAAATGTGGAGAATTGCGATTTCTAAGATAGTCCGTTCTCCACCAGTTGCTCCTAAAAATCAGGCGCGAATCATGTGGAAACTTGGGCCCTTACTCTATTTAAAATGAATCCTGTTACAGAAAAATTCTGCCCAGAGAAACAGCAACACGTTTGTATTTTTTCCCATTCATTTCAACGACACAGTCATAAAGCAAACCTTCCTGCAATCTTGCCATGTTAGTTCTCCCTGGCAGAAAATAACCTATTCAGATGATTGGCTGCTACTGCTGCCTTGAGGCAGACCATTGAGGAGAGCATCAATTGGCATCCTTTCCACTCCTGGATGCCAATCCTGGCACAGGAATACAAATGAAATGTTCATTAGTTGACACAGCTAGTTTTCATGAAGTGGTTTATATTGTTCAAAAAGAGTCGCTCTCCTCGCATGCAAGATGATAAAGTTTTTCAAGGAATGACAATAGGGACTACTTTATGCTGAAATACTTCCCTCTTCCCAGTGCATTGTGACCCTTTATTCTTTCCTACTTGTTAGTACTTCTGACTGATCCTGCAGATAGGCAAGCTGGAAATGAAACACCATATTGTTTTTGAGTTACGCCAATTAAGTAAATAAAAAAAACTTCTCATTTATTTCAGATGTTTAAGAGACACCAAGAATTGATTTTTTCCCCCCAATTAGGTTCCATAGAAATTCCAGCATGCTCGATCTTTCATAGAGGCATGAATATTTTGCATTCCACTTATTGCTCCGTTCCACTTGTCTATTATGAATAGCTTAGTACAACAATAAAAGGTTATTACAGTGCAGTAGTACTGCAAAGCAAACTTTTCAAATAGATTTCTGTACGCTGCAACAAGGATTTGTGTGTCAGTACAGGGTGCAGTTCATGCATACCACTATTAGACAAGTGTAGCAAAGTACGCCTGTACTCCATCATCGAATTACAGTACGCAGACGACGCTTGCGTCTGTGCACACTCGGAGGCAGAACTCCAAGCTATCGTCAACACCTTCACCGAGGCGTACAAGAACATGGGCCTTACACTAAACATCCGTAAGACAAAGGTCCTCTACCAACCTGCCCCCGACTAACAGCACTGTCCCCCGGTTATCAAAATCCACGATGAGGCCTTGGACAACATGGACCATTTTCCATACCTCGGGAGCCTAATGTCAACAAGGGCAGACATTGACGACAAGGTTCAACACTGCCTTCAGTATGCCAGTGCAGCCTTCGGTCGCCTGAGGAGGAGAGTGTTTGAAGACCAGGACCTCAAACCCGGCACCAAGCTCATGGTCTACAGAGCAGTAGTGATACCCGCCCTCCTATATGACTCAGAGCCATGGACTATGTACAGCAAGCCCCTCAAAACACTGGGGAAGTACCACCAATGTTACCTGCGCAAGATCCTGCAAATCCATTGGCAGGATATGTGCACCAATGTCAGTGTTCCTGCTCAGGCCAACATCCCCAGCATCGAAGCACTGACCATGCTCGATCAGCTCTGCCACATCGTCCGCATGCCTGACACGAGACTCCCAAAACAAGTGCTCTACTCGGAGCTCTGACATGGCATGCGAGCCGAGGTGGGCAGAGAAAACGCTTCAAGGACACCCTCAAAGCCTCCTTGAAAAAGTGCAACATCCCCACCGACACCTGGGAATCCCTGGTCCAAGACTGCCCAATATGGAGGAAAAGCATCCGGGAAGGCGCTGAACATCTCGAGTCTCTTCGCCAAGAGCAAGCTGAAGCCAAGTGTCAACAGCGGAAGGAGCACGCGGCAACCCAGGCACCCCAACCTCCCGTTCCTCCAACCACTGTCTGCCCTACCTGTGACAGAGACTGTAGGCCCCGCATTGGACTCATCAGTCACCTGAGAACTCATTTTTAGTGTGGAAACAAGTCATCCTCGAATCTGAGGGACTGCCTAAGAAGACTCTTGTTTTACTGATTGGCAATCAATCAAGTTTCTTTGCCAGTTGTACTGCATTTCTGCTGCACCACTCACATATTTCTGACCAGTCCTCAGGCAGCTTAACAATTTGAGACATCAACCAACAAAAAAAGTGCTGAAATTTCATGAATGCATTAAATTGGTTATTGGAGGCACAGGTCTCATTATTGTCTGCTGGGTGCTGTTGCTGCTGCCATATTTCAAACAAAACAAGCCCAGTTTCAAGTGTGTAAACTTTTTCAGAGGAAGTGTTCCCACAACATTCAATTGCTGTCTTTAACAATTTAGGAGGAAATGTGCATCTCACAATTCAAACCAATGGTTATTGCAGCTATAAATTGGAAATCCTAACTCGTTACTCATTTTCATAAGCATTGTGACAAATCCTCACCCTGCCTCACAATTTTGTTTATGAAGATATTTAAATTGAGCTCGCTTGGTAAAATTCGGTAGAAATGTTCTTTTAGGTCTCATGACGGCATACATACATCTCCTCAGTGGAGGGATAGGCAGGCAACATACTTGTTCCAAGCCTTTGCGTTTGCAGGTCAGGCAAGTCCAGAGGTATCTCCTAATCTTACTCCCCATTACTCTTTTAAAGTCTCCACAAAATTCACATAGAACAAATCAGCAAATAAGAACATAAGAATTAGGAGTAAGAGTAGGTCATATGGCCCTTCGAGCCTGTTCTACCATTCAACAAGTTCATAGCTGATCTTTGACCTCAACTCCACTTGCCTGCTCGATCCCCTTATCCCTTGATTCCCTTAATATCCCAAAAATCTATCTATCTCAGCCTTGAATATACCCAACGACTCAGCATCCACAGCCCTTTTGGGTAAGAATGCCAAAGATTCACAACTCTGAGTGAAGAAATTCCTCCTCAGCTCAGTCTTAAAAGGCCAACCCCTTACCCTGAGACTGAACTCACCAGCCAGGGGAACAACCTCTCAGCGTCTACCCTGTCAATCCCCCTCAGAATCTTACATGTTTCAATGAGATCACCTCTCATTCTTCTAAATGACAGAAAGCCCAATCTACTCAATAAATTCTACTCAATAATATCCTCATAGGACAACCCTCCCATCCCAGGGATCAATCTAGCGAACCATCGTTGCACCATCTCGAAGGCAAGTATGTCCTTCCTCAGATAAGGAGACCAAAACTTCGCACAGTACTCCAGGTGTGGTCTCACCAAAGCCCTGTACAACTGTAATAAGACTTCCCTTACTCTTGTACTCCAACCCCCTTGCAATAAAGACCAAGGTGCCATTTGCTTTCCTAATTGCTTGCTGTACCTGCATGCTAACTTTATGTTTCCTGTACAAGGACACCTAAATTCTCTGAACTCCGACATTTAATAGCTTCTCACCATTTAAAAAAAAGATTCTGTTTTTCTATTCCTCCTACCAAAGTGAATAACCTCACATTTCCCCACATTATATTCCATCTGCCACCTTATTATGCGCACTCACTTAACCTGTCTATATCCCTTTGCAGCCTCTGTGTCCTCCTCACAGCTTACTTTCCCACCTAGCTTTGTATCATCAGCAAGCAAGTAGACACTGTATACAGTCCCTTCATCAAGTCATTAATATAGATTGTAAATAGCTGAGACCCAAGCACTGATCCCTGCAACATCCCACTATTTACAGCTTGCCAACTGTAAAATGAACCTTTACCTCTATTCTCTATTTTCTGTCCGTTAACCAATCCTCTATCCATGCTAATACATTATCCCCAACCCCATGAGACCTTATCTTGCATAGTAACCTTTTATATGGCACCTTACCCAATGCCTTTTGGCAATCCAAATATACTACATCCACTGTTCCCCTTTATCTACCCTGTCAGTTACATCCTTAAAATCTGTAATAAATTTGTTAAACATGATTTCCCCTTCATAAAACCATGTTGACTCTGCCTAATCATAAAATTAATGAGAGATATCAGCATAAGGAGAAGACGGATGCTTGGGCCTCATCAGTTATATTGCCAGCAATGTGGGCCACACGTGGCTCACAAGCTGTAAGTTTGCATACCCACTGATCAAAGATGGCATCCAGTGCAGTACTGAAATGATGTATTGTTGGAGATGCCATCCTTCGGATAAGAAGTTAAGCAGACATCTTGTTTGCCTGTCCAGGTGGATATTAAAAGATCCCATGGCACTATCTGAAAAGGAACAAGGAATTCTCTCCATGGGTCAACCTTCCTCCATCAGCCATATCACATAAAACAGATTAACTAGTCAGTCATCGCACTGTTTGTGCAATCTTAATATGTGCAAAATGATGACCCCCATTTGCCTACATAGAAATAATCAGTGCATATAAAGCACTTTAAGATGTTTCAGCGATACAATAATATTCAATATAAATGCAAGTATTTTTCATCAAGCTTCAAAGAAATAGTCTTGAAGCTGAGATTTTGGAGTATGCAAAAAAACAAAACCATATCAAAAATTATATTTTTTTGATAACTGGAGAAAATTCAGCACTTTTTAACTGCATTGACACTTTTTTCATCTCTTTTTTTATCAATCTTAACAGATGGCAGAGAAACAAATAGTAGAGAAACCCAAGGCAAAAAACAAAAAGGGCTACTTTACAGCAGAATTCTAAAAGGTCAAAGTGTTAAAAAAGACAAGCCTGAAGACTCCGTGCCTCAATGCAAGGAATATTCGGAATAAGGTGGATGAATTAACTGCGCAGATAGCAGTTAATGGGTATGATGTGATTGGCATCACAGAGACATGGCTCTAGGGTGACCAAGGCTGGGAACTCAACATCCAGGGGTATTCAGCATTTAGGAAGGATAGACAGAAAGGAAAAGGAGGTAGGGTGGCATTGCTGGTTAAAGAGGAAATTAATGCAATTGTAAGGAAGAACATTAGCTTGGATGATGTGGAACTGGTATGGGTGGAGCTACGGAATACCAAAGGGCAGAAAACGCTAGTGGGAGTTGTGTACAGGCCACCAAGTAGTAGTAGTGAGGTTGGGGACAGCATCAAACAAGAAATAAGGGACGTGTGCAATAAATGTACAGCAGTAATCACTGACGACTTTAATCTACATATTGATTGGGCTAACCTAACTATGCGGTGGAAGAGGATTTCCTGGAGTGTATTAGGGATGGTTTTCTAGACCAATATGTCGAGGAACCAACCAGAGAGCTGGCCATCCTAGACTGGGCGATGTGTAATGAGAAGGGACTAATTAGCAATCTTGTTGTGCGAGGCCCCTTGGAGAAGAGTGACCATAATATGGTAGAATTCTTCATTAAGATGGAGAGTGACAAAGTTAATTCAGAAACTAGAGTCCTGAACTTAAGGAAAGGTAACTTTGATGGTATGAGGCGCGAATTGGCTAGATTAGATTGGCAAATGATACTTAAAGGGTTGACAGTGGATAGGCAATGGCAAACCTTTAAAGATCATATGGGCGAACTTCAACAATTGTACATCCCTGTCTGGAGTAAAAATAAAACGGGGAAGGTGGCTCAACCGTGGCTAACAAGGGAAATTAAGGATAGTGTTAAATCCAAGGAAGAGGCATACAAATTAGCCAGAAAAAGTAGCAAGCTGGAGGACTGGGAGAAATTTAGAATACAGCAGAGGAGTACAAAGGGTTTAATTAAGAGGGGGAAAATAAAGTACGAGAGGAAGCTTGCCGGAAACATAAAAAATGACTGCAAAAGCTTCTATAGATATGTGAAGAGAAAAGGATTAGTGAAGACAGACGTTGGTCCCTTGCAGTCGGATTCGGGTGAATTTATAATGCGGAACAAAGAAATGGCAGACCAATTGAACAAGTACTTTGGTTCTGTCTTCACAAAGGATGACACAAATAACCTTCCCGATGTACTAGGGGTCCGAAGGTCTAATGAGAAGGAGGAACTGAAGGATATCCTTATTAGGTGGGAAATTGTGTTAGGAAAATTGACGGGATTGAAGGCCGATAAATCCCCGGGGCCTGATAGTCTACATTCCAGAGTACTTAAGGAAGTGGCCCTAGAAATGGTGGATGCATTGGTGATCATTTTCCAACAGTCTATTGACTCTGGATCAGTTCCTATGGACTGGAGGGTTGCTAATTTAACACCACTTTTTAAAACAGGAGGGAGAGAAAACAGGTAATTATAGACCAGTTAGCCTGACATCAGTAGTGGGGAAAATGTTGGAATCAATCATGAAGGATGAAATAGCAGCACATTTGGAAAGCAGTGACAGGATTGGTTCAAGTGAGCATGGATTTATGAAAGGGAAATCATGCTTGACAAATCTTCTGGAATTTTTTGAGGATGTAACTAATAGAGTGGACAGTGGAGAACCAGTGGATGTGGTGTATTTGGACTTTCAAAAGGCTTTTGACAAGGTCCCACACAAGATATTGGTGTGCAAAATCAAAGCACATGGTATTGGGGGTAATATCTCCAAGTTTGCAGATGACACTAAACTGGGTGGCGGTGTGAGCTGTGAGGAGGACGCTAAGAGGCTGCAGGGTGATTTGGACAGGTTAGGCGAGTGGGCAAATACATGGCAGATGCAGTATAATGTGGATAAATGTGAGGTTATCCACTTTGGAGGCAAAAACACGAAGGCAGAATATTATCTGAATGGCAGCGGATTAGGAAAAGGGGAGATGCAGCGAGATCTGGGTGTCATGATTCATCAGTCATTGAAGGTTGGCATGCAGGTATAGTCGGCGGTGACGAAGGCAAATGGTATGTTGGCCTTCAAAGCAAGGGGATTTGAGTATAGGAGCAGGGAAGTCTTACTGCAGTTGTACAGGGCCTTGGTGAGGCCCCACCTGGAATATTGTGTTCAGTTTTAGTCTCCTAATCTGAGAAAGGACGTTCTTGCTATTGAAGGAGTGCAGCGGAGGTTCACCAGACTGATTCCTGGGATGGCAGGACTGACATATGAGGAGAGACTGGATCGACTGGGACTGTATTCACTGGAGTTTAGAAGGATGAAAGGGGATCTCATAGAAACACATAAAATTCTGACGGAACTGGACAGGTTAGATAAAGGAAGAATGTTCCCGATGTTGGTGAAGTCCAGAACCAGGGGACATAGTCTTAGGATAAGGGGTAAGCCATTTAGGACTGAGATGAGGAGGAACTTCTTCACTCAGAGAGTTGTTAACCTATGGAATTCCCTACCGCAGAGAGTTGTTGATGCCAGTTTATTGGATTAATTCAAGAGGGAGTTAGGTATGGCCGTTGCAGCTAAAGGGATCAAGGGGTATGGAGAGAAAGCAGGAACGGGGTACTAAAGGAATGATCAGCCATGATCTTATTGAATGGTGGTGCAGGCTCAAAGGGCCGGATGGCCTACTCCTGCACCTATTTTGTATGTTGCTATGTTTCACTTTCCTCTTTTGCTCCTCCTAAGCTGCAAATATATTATCCTACATATTATTTGTCGTCCTTACATCTGCACTATGTTAAAAACAAGACTAATTTCACAGCCTCCTATTTAAATTCTCTTTTTCCCAAGATGTCAAAACTATGGAAGTCCTTTGCATCCCCAGTTTTTTTCTCCTACAACATTAAAACCTAATCTTCCTGATTACTTCATCCATTCTTAATTTTTCAATATTGGTAGTGTTCTATAGTATGAATTTTGCACTTCCATCTTTGTATTCCATCTTAAAAAATAAATGAAACACAAAAATGTTAATGTTTAAATGCTACTATCAATCAGTTTTCTTCCAGCAAAAAGAAGAGATTTTTAATCCACTAAATTTCATAGGAGGAGAGCTTTAATATTAGGTATAAGCAGAATCACTAAACTGTCAAAGTTCAGGACTATAACAGCTTCAGTAGAACTTTTCTTAAAAAAAAATCCATTATCATACACTGCGCCGGGTAAACCTCTCTACAGGATGCCACTGTTAGTTCTGGCTCCTAAAGCTTCAGGTAGTGAACTTCTTAGGCTGGCAAACAAAGTCATAGTTCACTTCTTTAAAACTTAAGAGTACTAGTTTGACAATCAGAACTTGCTGACACACAACTGAGATCAATTGCTCTCTGACTACCGAAAATTCAAATGTTTTGAACTATACCAAAAGGTGGTAGGATTTTGGAACACTCTTCCACAAAAGGCAATTGTTCATTTTAAATCTGAGATGGATAGATTTTTGTTAGCCAAAGGTATAAGGTATATGGGGCAACGGCAGATTAGGTCACCAATCAGTCATGATTTCATTGAACGGCAGAACAGGCTTGAGGGACTAAACGGCCTATTCCTGTTCCCATGTTCCTATAACTGAAGAAATTTTCAAAGATTAAAAATACTCAAGAATGCCACGACTTTTTGCAAAATGCCTCCAGACATTTCTAAATTGCCAGCAACAGCACTTTCCATTTCAGCTTTTACTAAAAATGATTAACATTTCTCACACTATTTAAGCACAAGGTACCTAAATGTAAGATGCACGATTAACATCTTCTGATAAATAGATAACCGTTTAAAAATGAAATGTAAACCTTTTCCAGTTTAGAAAACAGTCCACTTACTGTCTATACTCTCTTGCAGTAAAAACACTCGGGTATACATAGCCAGCCACACTGCCATGACAACTAGTGCTCCAATTACACAACATTTAAGAAATGATGCTTCAGCAATTGTTGCAATACTGCATATTCCTGTGCTATCTCCAGCTGGCACTGGACTGAGGAGCTCTTTATTCGTGCACTGAACCAGTACATTAGATAAAGCAACATTTATTTAAACCTCAATGAATTGCTTTAAAAAGCAATTCTGTTTCGGTATTCAATACTGTTGTGGTTAGTTACTGAGTTTTTTCAGGTTATCAGCTGGTTATTTCTGGTTTGTCAATACCCAGAATTGTTTTTCTTTTACTGCCACAGGAACTGTTATTTTATGTCTCAGGCTATATTTATACAGCTCCACACAACTTAAAAAAAAATGATCATTTTAAACGATTTTAAAATCAGTTCTCAAAATCTGCATAATTCCCAGCAATGCTTTGTGAACCACCCCAGAAACTGTCATGGCTGCTTCATTTTATTCATTTTTCATACTTTGCTGTGCACTCTAGTCACTGTTCTACAGTCCAGCAGCTATGAATGGATCATTTTTGCAAATGTGTAAAATAGGAGTGGAAGGCCAATGGTACAGTGCAGTGTTATTTTTGTACTATTCAGGAGTTGCAATGTTCACCTTTTGTTAAAATGTACATAACCCAATCGATATACATAAAAATGCCTGTTGACACTGAAGAGAAGGAAAATCATAGTCTGGTGAGGAGATAGTGATAGAAGAGACTCAGTTAAACAAAATCTATTCCTGAGGGAGAATTATGTTGTGAAAGTGATCCATGGTGATATGCAGTATGATTAAAATAATTCATAGCTCAGCTCGGTCACAGATATCCATTTTTCAAAACATGTGCAAAGGACAAGCAGTACTATTGCACATGATGCAGTAATATGGTCGTAAGTTCCAGTCCCACTCCAGAGACTTCAGCATATAATCAACGGCAACACTTTAGTGCAGTTAGGCGGGAAATTGTGTTAGGGAAATTGATGGGATTGAAGGCCGATAAATCCCCGGGGGCTGATAGTCTGCATCCCAGAGTACTTAAGAAAGTGGCCCGAGAGATAGTGGATGCATTGGTGATCATTTTCCAACAGTCTATCGACTCAAGATCAGTTCCTATGGACTGGAGGGTAGCTAATGTAACACCGCTTTTTAAAAAAGGAGGGAGAGAAAAAATGGGTAATTATAGACCGGTTAGCCTGACATCAGTAGTGGGGAAAATGTTGGAATCAATTATTAAAGATGAAATAGCAGCGCATTTGGAAAGCAGTGACAGGATCGGTCCAAGTCAGCATGGATTTATGAAAGGGAAATCATGCTGGACAAATCTTCTGGAATTTTTTGAGGATGTAACTAGTAGAGTGGACAAGGGAGAACCAGTGGATGTGGTGTATTTGGACTTTCAAAAGGCTTTCGACAAGGTCCCACACAAGAGACTGGTGTGCAAAATTAAAGCACATGGCATTGGGGATAATGTACTGACGTGGATAGAGAACTGGTTGGCAGACAGGAAGCAGAGAGTCGGGATAAACGGGTACTTTTCAGAAAGGCAGGCAGTGACTAGTGGGGTGCCGCAGGGCTCAGTGCTGGGACCCCAGCTATTTACAATATACATCAATGATTTAGATGAAGGAATATCTCCAAGTTTGCAGATGACACTAAGCTGCGTGGCAGTGTGAGATGTGAGGAGAATGCTAAGAGGCTGCAGGGTGACTTGGGCAGGTTAGGTGAGTGGGAAAATGCATGGCAGATGCAGTATAATGTGGATAAATGTGAGGTTATCCACTTTGGTGGCTAAAACACGAAGGCAGAATATTATCTGAATGGCGGCAGATTAGAAAAGGGGAGGTGCAACGAGACCTGAGTGTCATGGTACATCAGTCATTGAAAGTTGGCATGCAGGTACAGCAGGCAGTAAAGAAGGCAAATGGTATGTTGGCCTTCATAGCTAGGGGATTTGAGTATAGGAACAGGGAGATCGTACTGCAGTTGTACAGGGCCTTGGTGAGGCCTCACCTGGAATATTGTGTTCAGTTTTGGTCTCCTAATCTGAGGAAGGACGTTCTTGCTATTGAGGGAGTGCAGCGAAGGTTCACCAGACTGATTCTTGGGATGGCAGGACTGACATATGAGGAGAGACTGGATCGACTGGGCCTGTATTCACTGGAGTTTAGAAGGCTGAGAGTGGATCTCATAAAAACATATAAAATTCTGACAGGACTGGACAGGTTAGATGCAGGGAGAATGTTCCTGATGTTGGGGAAGTCCAGTACCAGGGGACACAGTCTAAGGATAAGGGGCAAGCCATTTAGGACTGAGATGAGGAGAAACTTCTTCACTCAGAGAGTTGTTAACCTGTGGAATTCTCTACCGCAGAGAGTGGTTGCTGCCAGTTCATTGGATATATTCAAGAGGGAGTTAGTTATGGCCCTTACGGCTAAAGGGATCAAGGGGTATGGAGAGAAAGCAGGAAAGGGGTACTGAGGTGAATGATCAGCCATGATCTTGTTGAATGGTGGTGCAGGATCGAAGGGCCGAATGGCCTACTCCTGCACCTATTTTCTATGTTTCTATGTCTTTTGGGCGAGATGTTAAACCAAGGCCCCTGTCCGCCCTCTTGGGTGAATGTAATAGATCCCATAGCACTATTTGAAGAGGAGCAGGGGAGTTCTTCTGGTGTCCTGGGCAATATTTATCCCTCAACTAAAATCGCTACAACAGATTATCTGATCATGTATTTCACTGCTGCTTGTGGAATCTTTCTCTGTGTAACCTGGCTGCTGAGTTTCCCTATATTACAACAGTGACTACACAACAGCCAATTAAGTACTTTTAAAAAGTGCTTTGGGCATTGAGGTCATACAAGATGCTATATAAAGTAGTCTTTTCCTTTTCTATGACGACTTTCTTTTTTTCCGGATGCCATCACATCTCAGTCGCCATAATTTTTGCTATATCCCTTGATGCAACTGGTGCTTAAAGTTGAATGAAACAAGTGACATCGTATAATAAGGAGTACAGACAAAGCCATGCGACCCCATCACCATGATGCTGCTATATCAGCTAAGATTTCATATCCTGACAACTGGTCTCTCATCAAGTGGAAAAAGCTCCTTTATTGTTCTGTAACCTTCCTTTTCTTCCTGCTGACAAAAGCAGGATTTCCTTTTCGTTATATTCAGACAGCTCCAAAACACAAGTCATCTAAACAAATCTTACCATGCTCATTATTCAATAGCAATGCTCTCCAAACATTAATGTTGAAAGCATCAAATCAGTATTACTCATTTCTCAAATGGCACAAATTTTCCATTCACAAAGGCACAGGGTCAAGAAAATAGTTTAGGACTGAATTGGTAAATAAGCACATTTTCAGAGGTTGTTGTTTTGTTGGCATCAGCAGCAAGGAGATCAACCAAATAGCACTGTCTGAGTCAGCAGACTAAACTATCCTGGCCTCTTGGAAGGTAGCCTAGATACAGAAACTATATGGCGTGTAAATGTATCGCATGAAAAGAAAAATAAATTTTTTGCGTGTGTGAGAGAAAGAATGCAAACATGAGAGCGAGAGAGAGATCAAACTTGACAGTTCACAGAAAAATTGTCTTTTTTCATCCTCAAGATGAAAGCTATTCGAGTCAGTATTGCTCCCAGGTTATCTGTAGCATGAGTTTATAGCAAAGCTCCATTTCTGCTTCAACAATGTGCTTCAGGCCTAACCATAGGAGGGCACCAACCACTATGACATTGTGACATTTCAATTTCCTGCTCCAATCATCTTTATAACCTCAGAGTGTGTGCAAGGGGCAAAAGAGGAAGCAAGTGAAAGACAAAGTATCAGCTCCTATTAAAGTCCAACACAGTCACTACTATTGATTCTGCTTCCTGTAGAATATCTGGCATGAAAAGTTAGTTTATAAAGGAAGGCTCTAAAGATTGGGAGCTTTTTTCCATCGGAACAGTGAAGGTTAAAGGGAATTTAATAAGGGTTTTCAAAATTATATTCAAAAAAGAACCTGCATTTATATAGCGCCTTTCACGACCTCATGATGTCCCAAAATGCTTCGCATGAATGAAGCATTTTTGAAGTGTAGTCACTTATGTCATGTAGGAAATTTGCACACAAGGTCCCACAAACAGCAATGTGATAATTACAGATCTTCTTATTTTTTTTTTAAATTGATGTTGGTTATGAAACATAGAAACAAGGTTTAGAGAAGGTAAATAGTAAATGACTATTTTCATTGATTGACAAATTGATAAGATGACAAAAACTCAGAAGTGTAACGAGAAGAATGAAGGCGGAAGAATTATTTTCATACCGAGGATTAGATGAGCACAGTGTGTTTTACCACTAGTGGTTAATTGATGCACAGACTATAACATGACTTAAAAGGGAATTGTTTGAAAAGGGGCAGTTGAAGCACTTCAATTGGTTCAGTGCCGCTCGGGTTGGGATGTTTTAAAAAAAAAACATGGTTCCATTCAGGAGTGCTATCCAGTGAAGCCAGTCTTAAAGTGCGCGCGCGCCCAAGTATGTGGATATCCGGTAAGGAACATGATCAGGTTCGACTATGTTGTCCTGCATAGTCACTCACACATTAACAATAGTCGGACACAGGCCGGGGGAAGAGTGGTGGCCAGCAGTGGCTCATAAATTTAAGTTTTGGGCATAAATAGTACTCCTGTCCCTCTCAGCACCACAATAAGGCACTTAGAAAAAACATCTTTTTGGTGGTCACCCTCAGAAGTGTCTTTAAGTACCACTGGTTTGACTTCCAAGCACCAGAGAATACAGACGGCAGCATGTATGGCAAACTTTGCAGATGGGGGGGGGGCCCCAATACTCATTACAGGTGCACGCCCTGGGTGCCTATGCAGGAGCCTTTACCAATATGACAGATTGCTCATTGCTGGTGCTGAATCATCATCATAGGCGGTCCCTCATATCGAGGATGACTTGCTTCCACATCAAAAAGGGATGAGCTCACAGGTGTTTCATAGGTGTGTGCACACCGACCACCATATGAATTAATGGTCGGAATCTAATTTTTAGGCCTGTGCCTTCAGGAGAGGGGCGAAAATTTGAAAAGGGGAAGGGAAAAGACGACAAAAGTATTTTATGACCAAGTCATTATAATATTAAACATAAACCACTCTTCTCTTTCCATTTACTGTTCTCCAATTGAAATGGTAGGCAGAGAGTTTGTTGCCCTTGCCAGTATTGTGCTTGAATCCATCATTAGGCAGTATGCAAAGGTCTTTTCTTCGGTGTTCTTTTTCTGAGTGAAAGCAGCTCACATCTTCTAACAGTCCAAAATATGAAAAGATGTACTCACATCTGCTAGTAGATTTTCAAAATTTGAGCATGTTCTGGATACAGCCCCAAGATGTTAATGAGTACTGTGCAAGATCGACTGGGCTGAGATTACCTTGGTTGTCATTGTTGATGGTCCGATTTTCTTATTATTGAACGTCATAGCGATTTGTTACTTTATTGGGTGGCTTGTTAGACTACTTCAGAGGGCATTAAGAATCAACCACGTAGTAACAAGACTGGGTTCACATAGGCCAGACTGGGTAGGAGCAGCAGGAACACTACTATGAAGGACATTAGTAAAACCAGTTGTGACTTTATGACAATCCAGATGTTTTCATGGTTATTGTTCTGATGCTAGCCCACAAATAACCAGATTTATTAAATTTGATTTCACAACTTGCTGGTCGAGTACCATAACCATTAGATTCATAAGAACATAAGCAATAGGAGGAGTAGGCCATTTGGCCCTTCGAACCCACTCCGCCATTCATTAAGATCATGGCTGATCTTCTACCTCAACTCCACTTTCCTGCACTATCCCCATATCCCTTGATTCCCTAAATATTCAAATATCTATCAATCTCTGTCTTGAATATACTCAACGACTTAGCCTCCTCCACAGCTTTCTGGGATGGAGAATTACAAAGATTCACCACCCTCTGAGTGAAGAAATTTCTCATCATAGAAACATAGAAAATAGGTGCAGGAGTAGGCCATTCGGCCCTGCACCACCATTCAATATGATCATCGCTGATCGTGCAACTTCAGTACTCCATTCCTGCTTTCTCTCCATACCCCTTGATCCCTTTAGCCATCAGGGCCACATCTAACTCCCTTTTGAATATATCTAATGAACTGGCCTCAACAACTTTCTGTGGTAAGAATTCCACAGGTTCACAATTCTCTGAGTGAAGAAGTTTCTCCTCATCTCAGTCCTAAATGGCTTACCTCTTATCCTTAGACTGTGACCCCTGGTTCTGGACTTCCCCAACATCGGGACCATTCTTCCTGCATCTAACCTGTCCAATCCCGTCAGAATTTTATATGTTTCTATGAAATCCCCTATCTTTCTTCTAAATTCCAGTGAATATAAGCCTAGTCGATCCAGTCTTTCTTCATATGTCAATCCTGCCATCCTGGGAATCAGTCTAGTGAATCTTTGCTGCACTCCCTCAATAGCAAGAACATTCTTCTTCAGATTAGGAGACCAAAACTGTACACAATATTCAAGGTGTGGCCTCACCAAGGCCCTGTACAACTGCAGTAAGACCTCCCTGCTCCTATACTCAAATCCTCTCGCTATGAAGGCCAACATGCCATTTGCCTTCTTCACTGCCTGCTGTACCTGCATGCCAACTTTCAATGACTGATGTACCATGACACCCAGGTTTCGTTGCACCTCCCCTTTTCCTAATCTGTCACCATTCAGATAATATTCTGCCTTCCTGTTTTTGCCACCAAAGTGGATAACCTCACATTTAATTACATTATACTGCATCTGCCATGCATTTGCCCATTCACCTAACCTGTCCAAGTCACCCTGCAGCCTCTTAGCATCTTCCTCACATCTCACACTGCCACCCAGCTTGGTGTCACCTGCAAACTTGGAGATATTACATTCAATTCCTTTGTCTAAATCATTAATGTATATTGTAAATAGCTGGGGTCCCAGCACTGAACCTTGCGGTACCCCACTAGTCACTGTCTGCCATTCTGAAAAGGACCCGTTTATTCCTACTCTTTGCTTCCTGTCTGCCAACCAGTTCTCTATCCACGTCAATACATTACCCCCAATACCATGTGCTTTAATTTTGCACACTAATCTCTTGTGTGGGACCTTATCAAGAGCCTTTGAAAGACTCATCTCAGTCCTAAATGGCCAACCCCTTATTCGGAGACTGTGACCCCTGGTTCTAGACTTCCCAGCCAGGGGAAACATTCTCCCTGCATCTACCTTGTCAAGCCCTGTAAGAATGTTGTATGTTTCAATGAGATCACCTCTAATTCTTCTAAAATTTAGAGAATATAGGCCTACTCTATTCTATCTCTCCTCATAGAACAACTCCCCACCCCCCCGCCCTCTATTCCAGGAATCAATCTGGTGAACCTTCATTGCACTCCCTTAGATAAGGAGACCAAAAAATTCAACATGTTAAAAGCACTAAATAAAAACAAGATGTTCTTGTCAGCTAGACCCAGCATCAGCACTCCACCCAAATCAGGTCATGGATTCAAGCCCCATTCTAGGGACTGAGCACATAATCCAGGCAGACACTCGAGTGCAGTACTGAGGGAGTGCTGCATTGGCAGAGCTGTTGTCTTTCGAATGAGATGTTAAACCGAGGTCCTGCTTGTTCAGTTGGATGTCAAAGATACCTTGGCATTATTCAAAGAGGAGCGGGGAAGTTTTCCCGATGTCCTGGCAGTCATTTATCCCTCAACCAACATCTTCAATATAATAGATTCACTGGTCATTCATCTCATTGCAGTTTGCAGGACCTTGCTATGTGCAGATTGGCTGCCAAGTATTCACACAAAACAAGACTATACTTCAAAAACAAGTAATTGACTGTGAAGCACTGCCCCAATGTGAAAAGCACAACATAAAAGTGAGTTCATTCTTTATTTATCTCGTGAAACCAAGAACAGTGGCAACTTGACAACTTGGAGTTTCTGTTAAAAGTCCTGGGATTTTGAATCTCATTAGAACTACCAGAATCAAAGAGGCAGGAACTGCTTTCTTACGATAGCAACTCGTACACACAATATATTCAGCATACAATGTTCCAGTCAATTATAAGTTATGTTTTAATCAGGGCTATTCACATTCCCCTGAAAGTGCAATGAGCTTATTCATAAAAACAATACAAATCACAAAAGTCCCAGTTTGATCTCTGGTCTTTGCTGAGCTCGGCCAGGCACATCACTATTGACCTCTAAAGGTTACTGAGAAAAAATACCTGCTGTATATAGTGACACCACTATTCCCAGCCATATTGGGGATGATTGGGCAATTTCCCCTTCATTCACGCCTGGAAATTGCAATGCCGTAAGTGACTGGGATCGATTTTACACACATAATTTGTATTATGTAACTATCTGCTGCTCACTTCATTGCTGCAGTTTCAGTCAGGAGTTCTGTTTGCTGCAGTTCGTAGAGACTTAAAAAAAAGTCTGTTTGCTGTAGTGAGCTGTTTAAATATTGTTTGCTGTAAAATACAACCGGTTTGCTGTGAGTCATGCCGTAAATCCCGGCCCGCCTCCAATTCATTGGCTGATAATGGTGTCAATAAACAATGGAAAAACATTCTTCATTTTTTTGACTGACTATACTCCTGTGAAGGGCCTTGGGACGGTTTACAACATTAAAGACGCTGTATAAATGACAAGTTGTCGTTATTGCTCTTGATCGGTATTTAGCAATCTGTGTGGATGTTAGGTGAGGAGATAAATGAGCTCGACTGATATGCTGCTGGAGTTGAACTCTCAATGATTAATTGGGCAAAGTACTGGAGGACACCTCGTGTTGCGGAACTAAAATGGAAGGAGTCACACCGTGCAAGAGAAGGAAGGAGACGCAAGAAAAATTGGTGAGGAAAAAGATAGTCTTCCCAAATCCTAATACCCCAAATTAGAAAGCAATACATTTCAAAATTCAGATTAAAAAGAAAATCTTAAAGATACTCATCTCTTGTACTCTGAAATTTAAAAGCATGCTTTCGTAAGTTACTTTTTAAATCCTTCAATGGCTGCCCCATATTATTTGCATACTTGAGTTTCTTCTAAATTCCCAAATGTTTGGCAACTCTTGGATCCGCTTTTCATTCTGCACCTAGCATATTGCCATCCATGTTGAGGCATTTTAACATTCAGAATGTAGGGACAGTATTATGACCTCAAGTATACAAATAATATGGGGCAGCCACTGAAGGATTTAAAAAGTAACTTACGAAAGTATGCTCTTAAATTTTTGGATTAGTAACTGAAAGATATCAGAGGATTTTAATTATTTTCCCTGTTGTGAGTTACATCTTTTTGGAAAAGTTAGAAGTGCTCAAAAATTAGTTGCACATATTCCAGAATACAAGACACTGCGGTGACTGCCAATGAGAACAGAAACACATGCAAAATGTTATTATATACATGTTAAAAATATTCAACAATTTTAGCGCTGGTATGGTTCTTTCCTTCACCCCTTCCATAAGTTATGAAACTCGTGCCATAAGTTATAAGTTGCGACTTGAAAAGTCTGTTCGTTTGCACAAAATTCATCTAACATGCATTTTACAACACAAATCCAGAATTACCCAATTATTTAATAACTGAAGTGGCATATTTATATAGTGCTCCTTACTGAAAAGTATGTCTGAGTGCTTTACAAGAGGTGGACAATGAGCCAGAAGTAAAGTCATTTGAGTGCATAAGGAAAAGGTGAAATACATTTGAAAAGATAGACAAGTTCGTTTGACCCTGCCCCTCCACTAGTTTTTCCAATCGTACCATTACCTGACAATCTTCGACTCCCCCCATAACACTGAGTACTGCCAAAAGCTTGCAGAGGCAATGTACCCCAACAACCTTGTTACTGGAAAATGTTGAGGAGGAAGGACCAGGCTGCGGGCGACAAAGGGGACGGGGAGCAGAACTGTGCTACAGGCAATGGCAGATTTAGAAATTTCTGAAAGAGTTACAAGCACTTTTGATTTTTGCCACTTAATTTACCATATTTTGGTTTGCATATTTCCTTCATGGTAATTTTTGGTCGATATTTCTTTCACATATTTTGATTTTCTTGTTCCAACTCTTTTGCAACCATTGCTAGTTGCTCCTGCATTTTGTGCAGTTTGTGTTTACTGGAGACTAAATTATCCTCCAAACTCTTAATATCAGTGCCCTCATTCGGTCTCAAAACAATCTTAAATGCTGCTACAAACTCCTCAGATCAGGAAATTTCAAATTATGCTTTTGGTTTTCTTTATCTTTTTATAAGTCCTGAAGCATCTTTTCAACTCTGAACCTTTCATCCAAGGTATTTCTTTACTGTTGGATTCGTCAGTTAGCCATACATTCTCATCTTGGGGCCTTATAATTTCCTCTCAAGAGTTCAGAAACCTCTTTGTTTAATGGTGCAAGTTGTGGTTTACTTCAAGAATGGTCTATTTTCACACTTTGCCAGTCTGCAATGTCCGGTATAATTTTTTACCCTGACAGGACAGCTGACTTGGAAGCACTGCAGGAATCAACAACTGGCCGACTCCGGATTCCCGATACCAACTGGCATGCCACTCATCCAATATTTGAATCAGTTGCTGTGCCAATGCTCAAAGCTGCCAGAAAATTACAAAATGTTACATTTGTGCACCAGTAGGACAGCGGAGTCTCTCAACTTGACTAAAATGCTAACAGGCTGCAGCGGTCAGTAAGTTTCAAAACTTAACTTTCTGCTCCAAAGCTGTGATCTCCCAGCATTTTCATCAGTTGTGAAAGTCAATTGCTCTACTGGCATGCCAGAGGTGAACGTCACAGCTGATTATTCTGTTCAAGAATTCCTCAAATCAACACTCACCCTAGAACTTCATACTGCTGTCAGAGGCAAGGTGATTGTTGAAAACATTTGAGGGAAGTAGTAAAGAAAAGTGCAGGGACATAATGGTTGAAAGATGAGGCTTCAAACGGTGACGTCAAGCAGTAATCCAGAAACAGGACAGCAGTGGGTGCAGGGTGGAATGTGAGAGGCTATGATGCAATTCAAAAACAGATTCAAATCTGCAAAATGCTTATTTGTCTCTGCATGATGCTTCTACTAAAACTAACTATTACCAATCTATATATCTCAGCCTTCTCCCCAGAATCAAAGGCACAATTCAGCTGAAATGCAAAAAAAAGGGACTGGCTCAAATAATCACTCTCTGTTAAATTAACCAAGTTGATTGGCTCAAATATCCCATTAACTAAATGTAATTCAAGCAAAAACCCAAGATAATTTTGTTCCGCATCAGCAAGCACCACAAAACCGACCCTAACAAATCAAAATGTTCTACTGTGATTTCCATGACCTTGTTGTTTTCCAATCCACCACCTTATGTGTTGCTAACAATTACATTTACAACATAATAATTCTACAGTTTAAAAAAAACCTCATGGAAACCTTATCCATCGTTTGTTAGAAATCCACACACCAACTTTCCGCTGCACAGGCCAGGCCTCCCTGGGTTTGATTTTTGCTTCTTTCCCGAAGTGTGCAGTTTTCACCTCTATCTTGTTTGCTGGCATTTCTCAAGCTCTGCGCATGCATGGGCCATCAAAGTCTCTGACCACTGCTTTGCACATCTGCGTCTTGGACTTATAGCGCCCAGTCTGACATATTTAAAAATATTTTTTTTGTTGTCGTAGCCAGCCTTCTTGGTGTTTAACAGCCATTGAATCCTGGGCTCCCTGTATCAAAATGTAGGCCATCTTTCAGCTTGCTTCCAACTGCCTTCATAAGAGTCACAGCAAAATGCAGTTTTCGAGGCAGACCTTTGTCTGGTGCTTTGAAACTTACACACTCAAGCATGCCTTGATTCAGAATAGCATTACCAATAAACAATTAATCTTTTACAGTAATATCTTGCACTGAAGGTTGCACGTCTGTTCACTACAAAAAACATAAACACCATGCTGTGAAATCACATCATACAGGCTAAAACTAGCTATTAAATTTACTTACAAGATTTGTAATTACATAGAAGCAAAAGTATCCAGCTCGACTGACAATACTTTAAACTGTCTACAAAAATCATGAAATCAGAATCCTTTTCAGAATCTTTTATCGGAGATCTTGATAAATTAGCTCCATAAAGTCCCAAGCTCACCATTGTGATGCGGAAACTGTACAATACAGGAAGCCAGCTGCACTTATAATCCAAATAGCTTTTTGACACTCCAGTTTACATTAAGTATGCAAGCACATTATTAAATCATTTTTCTTTTCAGGTAAATAGAGGGCGACTCACAGACTTTTGGTATTTAATTGGTTCAATTGCATTTGACAGCTAACTTGTATATCAAGTAGCTTGGTTGCTCTCATTTAGATAGTTTGACACTGATGCATTAACAACCCAAACAAAAAAGAATCACTGATACAAATAACTTGTAAATCTAGACAGACAATCGACAGCACTGTGAAAAACTGCTCGCTACCACACATTACCCCTCCCAAAACTAATAGCGACCTCGAGACAGATATGCAGAGATGCACTTTCAAAAGAATTCTATTTAGAATGCAGCTGAAAAAGTTCCATTTTAAATTACGAAGTGACTAATTGTACTGTGCTTTTTCTGTTGAGCCCTCGTCCCTGATCCTCCCACCCGGTCGAGTCCCCGCCCCTGATGCCTCCCGCCTGAACCGGAAGTGCCGGAACTGGAAGTGCGGCCCCAAACCGGAATCAGTCAGACCATGTGTGCTGCTGATCCTCCTTGAGCCTGCCGACGGACCTAGCCAGCTGATCCTCCGCTACCGAGCCTCAGGCAGCCGGGCGAGCAGAGATGCAGCTGGGCAGAGCGGGGCCCGGGCAGGCGAGCAGAGCGGGGGCCGGGCAGAGCGGGGGCTAGGCGGGTGGGCAGAGCAGGGGCCGGGCAGAGTGGGCAGGCAGAGCGGGGACTGGGCAGAGTGGGCAGGTAGAGCAGGGACCGGGCGGGCGTGCAGAGCGGGGGCCGGGCAGATGGGGGACCGGGCAAGCGGACAGAGAGGGTGGGGGGGGGGATGTGCTGGGCGGGTGGGAAGGGGGGCGGCCGGGTGTGAAGATAGTCGGCCAGGAAGGGGGGGGGGGGGGGGGCCAGGCGGGTGGGAAGAGAGGTGGCCAGGAAGAGGGGGGTGGTGGCCGGGAGGGCTGGAAGAGAGATGGCCGGGCAGAGAGGCTTGGGGGGGGGGGGGAACCAGAGAGCTTTGGGGGGGGTGGGAGATCGAGAGCTTGGGGGGGGTGGGGGATAGAGACACGAAAAAGCTTGAGGAGAGTTGAGGGAGGGGGGGTAGAAGAGCTTGGGGGGGGGGGGGAAGAGGGGGAAAGAGAGAGATTGTTGGGGGGTCGGGGAGAGAGATCTTGGGGGTGGTGGTGAGGGAAAGAGAGCTTTGGGGGGGGGGGGAGGAGAGAGAGCTTGGGGGGGGGGAGAGGAGAGAGAGCTGGTGGGGAGGGTGTGGGGAGTGAAGAGGGAGTTTGGGGAGGGGGGGGGGGAAGAGAGGAGAGAGCTGGGAGGGGAGGAAGAGAGCTGGCGGGAGAGGAAGAGAGAGCTTTGGGGGGGGGGGGGGAGAGGAGAGAGCTTGAAGGGGGGTAGAGCGAGAGCTTGGGGGGGGGAAGAGAGAGCTGGGGGGGAGGGGGGTAGAGAGATTGGGGGGCAGGAAAAGAAAAAGCTTGGTGGGAGAAACAGTGCGCTTGGCGGGGGGTGGGGGGGAAGAGAGCTGGGGTGGGGGGAGAAGAGAGCTTGGGGCATGGGAAGAAGAGAGAGCTGTTGGGGGGGGGAGAAAGAGAGAGCTGGGGGGTGGGGGAAGAGAGAGAGCTTGGAGAGGGGGACGAGAGATTGGGGAGATGAGGAAGAGAGAGAAAGAGCTTTGGGGGTGGGGGGGGAGAGAAGAGAGTGGCTGGAGCGGAGAGAGACCGGGGGGGGGGGGATGTCGGCGGGTGGGGGAGGAATCCAGAAGTCACGACACTGTCACGATTCACTTCATACCCAATAAAACCATTAACAATCTGCACACAATGCCTCATCTATGGCGGGGGTGGGGTCATGCACTTGCGCTGGGGCAAGGGACTTCGGCTGCGGAAGGCAGCACTTGCGCTGGGGGGCAAAGGACTTTGGCTGGCACTTGTTGGCTTCAAGGGAGACCTATCCTCTGTGGTTTCTGGAAGTCAAAGTGGATTGAGTTACAATTTGCGAAGTCAGTGAGAACTTGGGCTGGGCGGTTCCGGTTACACATTCCAGAGAAACTTCAGTGTGTGGCTTATCCTCCAAAGGGATGAATCAGAGACAAGGGGCGGCCATTTTTAAGAGTACAAATAAACGCGTCCTTTAAATTAACACTATCTTGGCCTATCTGAAGTTTTGTATGTAAAAGCTAATATACATTTTGAAGCAAGTACAGGCTCTGCTTCAGTCATATTCTGCTCCCATACGATAATAAGCAAGAGGGAGAGAGAAAGAGAGAGAAAGGGAGATCTCAAATGTTGCAAAATCGGGGCCAGGCTACTCTCATCTACAATCGCTGTTCAGGATTAGGATTGGGATTGTTTTTTGGTGTGAACATAAGAAGATGAGAAATTAGGAGCAGGAGTAGTACATTTGACCCCTCGAGCCTGCTCCGCCATTTAATAAGATCATGGCTGATCTGATCATGGACTCAGTTCCACTTCCCTGCGCTCCCCATAACTCTATTTCCTTATCGCGCAAAAATCTGTCTATCTCCGCCTTAAATATATTCAATGACCCAGCCTCTCTGGGGCAGAGAATGCCACAGATTTACAACCCTCAGAGAAGAAATTGCTCCTCATCTCTGTTTGAAATGGGCAGCCCCTCATATTGAGACTATGTCCCCCTTGATTTAGTTTCCTCTATGAGTGGAAATATCCTCTCTGCATCCACCTTGTCGAGCCTCCTCACTATCTTACATGTTCGATAAGATCACCTCTCATTCTTCTGAATTCCAATGAGTATAGGTCCAATCTACTTAACCCATCTTCATATGTCAAACCCTTCATCTCCAGAATCAACCTAATGATCCTTCTCTGAACAGCCTCTAATGCAAGTATATCCAGCATCGAAGCACTGACCATACTCGACCAGCTCCGCAGGGCGGGCCACATTGTTCGCATGCCCGACACGAGACTTCCAAAGCATGTGCTCTATTTGGAACTCCTACACGGCAAGCGAGCCCCAGGTGGGCAGAGGAAATGTTTCAAGGACACCCACAAAGCCTCCTTGATAAAGTGCAACATCCCCACCAGCACCTGGGAATCCTTGGCCCAAAAGTGCCCTAAGTGGTGGAAGAGCATCCGGGAGGGCGCTGAGCACCTCAAGTCTCGTCGCCGAGAGCATGCAGAAAACAAGCGCAGGCAGCGGAAGGAGCGTAGGGCAAACCAGACTCCCCACCCACTCTTTCCTTCAACAACTGTCTGTCCCACCTGTGACAGAGACTGTAATTCCCGTATTGGACTGTACAGTCACCTGAGAATTCACTTTTACAGTGGAAGTAAGTCTTCCTCGATTTCGAGGGGCTGCCTATGATAATCCTTCCTTAAATACGGAGACCAAAACTGTACACAGTACTCTAGGTGTGGCCTCACCAATATCCTGTACAGCTGTAGCAGGACTTCTCTGCTTTTATACTCCATCCCCTTGCAATAAAGTCTAACATTCCATTTGCCTTCCTGATTACTTGCTGTACCTGCATACTCACCTTTTGTGTTTCATGCACAAGGACCCCCAGGTCCCTCTGTACTACAGCACTTGGCAATTTTTCTCCATTTAAATAATAATTTTTTTTTCCAGTTTTTCTGCCAAAGTGGATAACCTCACACTTTCCTACATTATACTCCCATCTGCCAAATTTTTGCCCATTCACTTAGCCTGTCTATATCCCTTTGCAGATTTCTTGTGTCCTCCTCACAATTTGCTCTCCTACCCATCTTTGTATCATCAGCAAACTTGGCTCCATTACACTCGGTCCCTTCATCCAAGTCATTAATATAGATTGTAAATAGTTGAGGCCCCAGCACCGATCCCTGCGGCACCCCACGAGTTACGGTTTGCCAACATGACCCATTTATCCCGAGGGGGGGGGGGGAAGAGGATGGGGTGGGGAAGAGGAGGGGGCAGGGTGGGGGAGAAAGTAGAGGGATGCTGAACGGGCCCCGCCGAGGACGTCGAAGCCGGGCCGTCGAAGACTTCGGGCAGGGTCACCCCCAGAAAGGTGCCGAGCTGTCGGGCGGGACCCGCCGAGGATGTGGGGGGGGGAGGGTGGAGTGGAGGGGGAACGGCTGAACGGGAGGGGCGGGGGGAGCGGGAGCTGAATGGGGGGGGGGGGGGGGAAGCTGGAGCTGAACGGGAGGGAGGCCCGAGTCCGATCTTTGCCCTGGGAGCCCATTCGGCCAGGGCTCGGGGCAGCGTGCTTTGGGCCCCATCCACGCAACCTCGGGGCCTGGAGCTACTGCACATGCTCGCACACTCTAGCGCGCATGTGCAGAGGTCCAGGCACTGTTTACAGTGCAGGTACCTGGCTCCGCCCCCGACCCCTTGTGCTGCGCCACGCCGAGCAGGAAGACGTCCTGAGGAGACCGGAGAATCACAAGGTAATTTTTCGCCGCCCTTTTTATTCCAGAAAATCATAAGGTGCGCCGTTCTTAGAGGGTGGAAACTTGGGCCCAATTTTTGTCACACTACTTCCACAAAGACTACCTATGTTAGCTCCATCACATTATAATTAGTATTGAAGTATCCATACAAAGAGCTTCAATGAAGCTTTGATGCTGTGTTTGAGGCTAGGTCCACAATTCTGATCTGACCACCCTGAATTGCTGACAGTCTAGTCTCAAACCTCTACTGTAATGAAAAACAGAAGCTCTGAAGTTAAAAGAAAAAAAAAATCTCGTCTACTTTGAACTTCAGACTTTGTTCTAGAGTACAAAAGCATGAACAATACACAATAGTGTGATTTACGTCATAATTAAATTACTGATATTTAGGTAGTATTTAACCTTAATATTAATACATACTACAGAGCTGAAAATTATTGTTGTGGACTACTTTTTTTGCTTAACAAGTTTAATATTCAATGAGACTTGCACTTCAAACAAAGCAAGCATTTAAAATGGAAAGATTTCTTCAATTACGATGCAATTTGTAGCCCTTTAAAATGGGACACAATTTTGAGATGTTTACTACTCTGACATTTCAACAGAACTTCTGTTGTGCATTAAATATGACTAATATACACCAAGGGCTAACTAGCAATTAATCTGGCAAAAACTGGGGGATTCTGCCAGGAAGTGGATGCAGCACCATGGAGAATGAGAAACAAACTATTGTATGCAAGTTTTTTTTAACTTCCTGGTCAAGTACAAGGATAAAAGTCAGAAACTTGCAGTTTCAGTCTTGAGAGTTTGGCCTTCAACTTGAACAATCCGGAGTTCCGGAACGATCGGTGGCAGGATCATCCGGAATCCGGACCCGCCGACCCTGCAAACCTTGGGGCCCCGCCGCTGCCCAACCTCGGGCCTTGCCGCCGCTCGCCTCACCACCGTTGCCCTTACCTCGGGGCCTCCTCGACAGCCCGCCCGATGATTTCCTCGGCAAGGCTCCGCCCGACGACCTACTCGGCGGGACCCCCCCCCCCCCCGACGCCAACAGCTCTCGGCCGGGTCCTGCCTGGCGACCTCCTTGGCAGAGCCGGACGGTGCGAACAGCTCCTTGGCGGAACCCCCCCACCTCGCCCCCTCCCTTTCTGACGTTCCGAAATCCGGAAATACTCGAACCTGGGCTCATGTGTTTTCGGATTCGTGACATCAGAAAGCAAATCGAAAGTCCGGAAAAGCCCGGAATCCGGAACGGCCTCGGTCCCGGATTTTAGGCACTGCACTTGTACAGCTTTGAGAACAGCATGTATTTCCTGTTACAAAGTTTGTGCCATGGTACTTCCAAGACCACTTGTGATGCCTCTACCACGTTACAAAGCACTTTTGATTTTTTTTTGTAGTGCCTTCTTATAACTACCTCTCATTATTTGTTTCTGCCCATGTAACAGAGTCTTTGTGACAGTCCTCCAAAGTCCACTTCCCAATGCAGTTCAGAAAACCTAGCTCTCCTGACCAACTCAGAACACGCAAAGGTATTTTTCTAATCTAACTAATTAATTAATTTTATTTGACACAAATAATCAGCAGGGTATTGGCTGAAGCAAATGGTCAGAGTGTAAACCAAAGGTGGGTGAGAAGATCTGACCAGGATGGGAGGACGGTGAAAAATCTGGTGTCTGCCTGGTAAGGTGATGCCATAATTCGCTGCATGGCTCCCCCAGAACTGTCCTGCCAGTGGTGCCTGATGTTTGAATCCTTCCCTTTATGTCATCGTCAGAGGCAGTCCCTCGAAATCGAGGAAGACTTGCTTCCACTCTAAAAGTGAATTCTCAGGTGACTGTACAGTCCAATACGGGAATTACAGTCTCTGTCACAGGTGGGACAGACAATTGTTGAAGGAAAGGGTGGGTGAGGAGTCTGGTTTGCCGCACACTCCTTCCGCTGTCTGCATGCTCTCGGCGATGAGATCGAGATGTCAGCGCCCTCCTGGATACTCTTCCTCCACTTAGGGTGGTCTTGGGTCAGGGATTCTCAAAGTGCAACATCCCCACTGGCATCTATCAAGAAGGCTTTGAGGGTATCCTTGAAACGTTTCCTCTGCCCACCTGGGGCTTGCTTGCCATGTAGGAGTTCTGAATAGAGCACTTGCTTTGGGAGTCTTGTGTCGGGTATGCGGACAATGTGGCCCACCCAACGGAGTTGGTCAAGTGTGGTCAGTGCTTTGATGCTGGGGATGATGACCTGATGGAGAACACTGACGTTGGTGCGTCTATCCTCACAGTGGATCTGCAGGATCTTGCGGAGGCAGCGCTGGTGGTATTTCTCCAGCGCTTTGAGATGTCTACTGTATATGGTCCATGTCTCTGAGCCATATGAGGGCGGATATCACTACTGCCCTCTAGACTATAAGCTTGATGCCAGATTTGAGGTCCTGGTCTTCAAACACTCTCTTCCTCAGGCGACCGAAGGATGTGCTGGCACACTGGAGGCGGTCGATGTTTGCTCTTGCTGATAGTAGGCTTTCGAGGTATGGAACGTGGTCCACGCTGTCCAAGGCCGCACCGTGGATTTTGATGACTGGGAGGCAGTGCTGTGTGGTGGGGTCAGATTGGTGGAGGACCTTTGTGTACGGATGTTTAGTGTAAGGCCCATGCTTTTGTATGCTTTGGTGAAAATGTTGACGACGGCTTGGAGTTCAGCTTCTGAATGTGCGCAAAAGCAAGCGTCGTCCGCGAACTGTAGTTTGAAGACAGAGGATGGGATGACCTTGGATGTAGCCTGGAGGCAACGATGTGGTCAGACACTGGCACCCCTTCCCAATGCTGGTGGATTTCAGGCATCCACTTCCACTGATCTTTAACCCCAAGACTCTTCCCCAGTAACCCCATGATCCTTTAAATGTTGGATTCAGTTTGATGGGGCTTCCTGCATTCTGGTAACACTCAAGCCAAGTCTCAGAATATAACCATGTTCCCAAGGTCCGGCTACATGGAGGACTCAGTTGCCTTTATTCTGCAAGCTTACCGCTCAATGCCCCCACATTCTATGCCCTTTTGTTATTTTGGTGGGGAAGGGGAGGGCCAGATAGGTGCATGAAAACCCATAAGTGTTTAAGAATCCCCAAACTATTGAGAACCCCAAACAGGTGGGGTTCCTGTCTGCCCAATATGCATAGTGCGCTCTATCCTCATCGGACATTTGTCACTTAATTAAGTCCAGAAAATTTCGGCACAGGTTGAAAGAGCCTAGGCTTAGGAAATTCCAACTGTTGAACGAAGACCAAAAGGCAGATTCACTTGAGTGTTACAATTCTTGAACATAAATACAGACAAGAAAATAAAAGCAACTTGAACTACTTTGTGTGACTAACCATTAGCTTTACATTTTTTCAAGGCAGTTTTTGGTTAATTTCTTTTGAGTTATTTTCATCCACTTAGATGTGCATTTGCATTCAAGTACAAAGATTATATCACATTGCAAAAAATAAAGTTGGTAAAATTTCACTGGCTCTTATCCCAAAAATAACTTTACTATCTAAATAATCAGGGTGTGTCTGTGGATAGAACAAAACTACAAATATCAACAAGCACTGTGTTTTGAATTGACATGCCTTGGGCATAAAGACTATCCATATGGTACGATAGGCATGCTTCTCAGGAAACCCATCTCTTAGCCTTTTCCTTGTGTTAAATGAACTACAACCTTATCACAGTAATTCCAGGAAACTGCATTGTGTCAACAGGGCTGGATTGATATTTAAATACACATTATTCAACAAATCCTCGGTGAAGCTTCATTACATATTTAAAAAGACTGCCAAAACAGATTAATCTTATGAGAAGACTTCCAATAGTAGATTAACATCATAACCAGGACTTTCCTGCTCTACCTTTTCTTTTTTGGTGAATCTGGAGAGGACGGAGTCATAAAATTTCTATGGGGTGCACTTTGCCTCCCCACATATGGGAGGGTATATGCTAGGACGTTAAAATAAGCGGTTCATGGCCTTTACCATGTTTCCAGTTAAATCTTCGTGAACATTGGACAGGCTGCCTGTTGGGCCCTGGCATCTACATTTCTTGGGTTGGCAGATGGGTCTCAGGAATTCACTGGAAGAGAGACCTGTGAAAGTACTCTCAGTGCTCTGCTGTGATCAGGCCCAGTTTAAGATTTTTTTTCTCTGCAGGCAGCTGTGGCAGGCCTAACACCTGCTGCAACAAGTCTCTGCCCCATTTGCTTTGGCAGGGAAGCCTGCACTACATCTTGCAATTAGTAATGTCTTGCCATGATGGATCTGAGGTGGTACAGGTAAAATTTGATGGTGGCAGCATGGGCAGGTTTCACAACCATAGAGAAGAGTTAAATTCACAACTGAATGATAGCTAACTGGAGGCAACAGCAGCGGCGGGACATAAAAGGCAGGAAGAATCCAGGACTTCTCACATGTCACGGGATGTGCATTCCACAGGACTGAGCTGCCCTGCCATGCCTCTTTTTATTAGATTATTAACTAAAGTATACCCTTCTGCCCTAACTTAGAGAAGAAAAGCAACAGCGCGGACCTAATCAGAGACGGCAGCAGCGTACCTTCCACAGCATATTTCACAGCGTATTTCCAGAAAAATACAAGGAGGAATGTCACAGGAGAGCAGGTAGGTGATTGGTTGGCGAGTCTCACTGTTGTCTTTTCTTCTCTAAGTTAGGGCAGAGGGGTATACTTTAGTTAATAATCTAATAAATAGAGGATTGGCAAGGCAGCTCAGTCCTGTGGAATGCACATCCCGTAACATGTGGGAAGTCCTGGATTCTTCTCGTGGACTAGACGACCACGTGTGCGGGAAGCGTCGCCAGCTAGAGCAGTTTGAGCTCCAGGTTTTGGGAGCTTGAGCGGCGGCTGGCATCACTGCAGTGCATCCACGTTTCAGGAGGTGGTCACCCGCAGCTTAACAGTGCACAGGCAGAGAGGGAATGGGTGACCGCAGAACAGACAAGGAGGACCAGGCAGCTAGGACAGGAGTTCCCTGAATACATCTCGCTCGTTAACCAGTTTCAGTTCTAGATACTGGTGAGGCCAAAGGTTCGTCTGGGCAGTGCAGTCAGAGCTAACTCCACGGTACCCATTGGTGGTTCAGCTGCACGGGGGTGGGGGAGAAGAAGAGTGGAAGAGCAATAGTGATAGGGGAATCGATAGTTCGGGGAACAGACAGGTGCTTCTGCTGCCACAGACGTGACTCCAGGATTGCATGTTGCCTCCCTAGTGCCAGGGTCAAGGATGTCACTGAACGGCTGCAGGACATTCTGGGGGGTGGGAGGGTAGGAGGAGACGACCAGCCAAAGGTCATGGTCCATATCGGCACCAATAACATTGGGAGATAGAGGGATGAGGTCCTGCAGGAAGATTTTAGGGAGCTAGGAAAGAGATTAAAAAGCAGGACCTCAAAAGGTAGTAATCTCGAGATTACTCCCGGTGCCACGTGTAGTGAGTACAGAAATAAGAGGATAGAGCAGTGAATGTGTGGCTGGAGAGATGGTACAGGAGGGAGGGCGTTAGATTGCTGAGGCATTGGGACCATTTCTTGGGGAGGTGGGATCTGTACAAGCCGACGGGTTGCACTACAACAGGGGCGGGACCAATATCCTTGCTGGGTGGTTTGCTAGTGCTGTTAGGGAGAGTTTAAACTAGCTTGGCAAGGGAATGGGAACCCAACAGTAGATTCAGACTGGAGAGAAGAAAAGCTGGAAATGGAAGGCAGAAAATTAGAAAGTGAGTTTGGAAGGCAGAGGAAACAAAGGCTAGAAAATAGACAACAAGGAAGTTTGGCAGTGCTAAATGGTATATACTTCAATACAAGGAGTCTAGATAATAAGGCAGATGAGCTGAGGGCAGATAGACAAGTGGGAGTAGGATATTATAGCTATTACTGAGACATGGCTGAAAGGGCAAAAATGACAACTCAACCCTGGTTACAGGGTTTTCAGACGATATAGAGCGGGGGATTAAAAAAGGAGGGGGGTCAGTCGCAATATTGATTAAACAAACAGTTACAGCTGTGAGGAGGGATGATACGTTAGAAAGATTTGTTAAGGGAAGGGTCACATTTGACTAACGATTGTATTTTTTGAAGAGGTAGCAAGGAGGGTCGAAGAGGGTAGTGCGTTTGATGCAGTGTATATGGATTTTAGCAAGGCTTTTGATAAGGTCCCACACGACAGACTGGTCACGAAAGTAAAAGCCTATGGGATCCAAGGCAAAGTGACAAGTTGGATCCAAGATTGGCTCAGAGGCAAGAAGCAAAGGGTAATGGTTGATGGGTGTTTTTATGACTAGAAGGCTGTTTCCAGTGGGGTTCCGCAGGGCTCAGTACTAGGTCATGTGATTTTTGTGGTATATTTCAATGATTTAAACTTGAATGTAGGGAGTATGATTAAGTAGTTTGCAGACGATACAAAAATTGGTCATGTGGTTGGTAGTGAGGAAGAAAGCTGTAGACTGCAGAAAGATATCAATGGACTGGTCAGGTGAGCAGAAAATGGCAAATAGAATTTGATCTGGAGAAGCGAGAGGTACAGGTTGAGCTTCTGAAATCCAGAGTTCCAAAATTCAGAATGTTCCGGAAACCGGACCGATCCGCGGCGGGGTCGTCCGGAAACCGTAAAATGTTCCGAAATCCGGACTTCCCCCGCCTCGGCGACCCGACTTTGCCCCGGCCCTCAGCGGCCCGACCTCGCCTCGGCCCTCGGTGGCCTGACCTCGCCTCGGCCCTCGGTGGCCTGACCTCGCCTCGGCGGCCCGACCTCGCCCCGGCCCGACCTCGCCCTGGCCCTCGGCGGCCTGACCTTGCCCCAGCCCGACTTCGCTCTAGCTCCAGCTCCCCCCTCACCTCGGCGGGCCGACCTCACCCCCTTACCTCAGCTGCCCAACCCCACCTACCTCGGCCCAGGCAAAGACGTTCCAAAATCTGGAAATACCCGGAATCCGGAACGGCCTCGGTCCCGAGGTTTCCGGATTTCGGATGCTCAACCTGTAATACATTTGCAGAGGGCTAACAAGGCAAGGCAATTCACAATAAATGGTAGGATACTGAGAAGTGTGGAGTAACAGAGGGATCTTGGAGTGCATGTCCGCAGATCACTGAAGGAAGTAGGACAGGTAAATAAACTGGTTAAGAAGGCATACGGGATACTTTCTTTTATTAGCAGAGGCTTAGAATACGAGAACGGGGAGGATATGCTTGAACTGTATAAAACACTGGTTAGCCCACAGCTAGAGTATTGTGTACAGTTCTGGTCACCACATTACAGGAAAAATGTGATTGCACTAGAGAGGGTACAGAGGAGATTTACAAAGACGTTGCCAGGACTGGAGAATTTTAGCTTAGAAGAAAGATTGGATAGGCTGGAGTTCTTTTCTTTGGAACAGAGTAGGCTGAGGGGAGACCTTATTGAGGTGTATAAAATTATGAGGGCCCTAGATAGAGTGGATAGGAAGGTCCTATTTCTCCGAGAAGAGAGTTAATAACCAGGGGACATAGATTTAAAGTAATTGGCAGAAGGATTAGCGCAGAGTAGAGGAGAATTTTTTTCACCCAGAGGGTGGATGGGGTCTGGAACTCACTGCCTGAAATGGTGGTAGAGGCAGAAACGCTCATCACATTTAAAAGACTTGGATATACATTTGAAGTGCCATAACCAAGAGCGAGAAAGTGGGATTAGGCTGGATAGCTCTTTTTCGGCCGGCACAGAGATGATGGGCCGAATGGGCTCCTTCTGTGCCGTAAATGTCTATGATTCTATGAATTGTTGTTTAATGCTTTCCAGATAGGCGATTTCTTTATGGCATTCAGGTTAGATGATAGAAAGCATGTAATTCTGCACCTGCTGCAAACTTATCCATGATCAGTTATAAATCCTCCTGGGTATGTGCTTCAAGAGTTCACTGGTAAGCAAACAGGAATTTGCCAATGAGCTTTTTACTAACCTTGAAGTACACAATCTGCTAATGTTGAACTATTTGTCCAATACGCAAAATGTGATATGCCAGCCTATGTGCTGAATCAGGCATAAATCAAACTTGTTCTTGAATCAATGGATTTACAATTCCAACATCTAAATGGGCACAGAGACTAGATTTAAGCTGTTCAGACTAGTTACGTGGCCTGACACATGATTTCTTGCTCCAAAGACCTTGCAAGATATTCTCCTGGCTAGTTTATATTTATTTTTAGAGCATCAACTTTTAAATACATAAACATTCAACAATATGCACAATATGTCTCCTAACTGGAAACTCAAGTCATTTCAATTCTAAATATCCAAGCAGATCCTGTTGCATTCATTTCTGCATTACCAATTAAATTGAAAGTTCCTTCTTCGCACTGCATTTCTGCAAACTTCTGCAGCATACATTTAAATTTTGAGGAACATTGTATTAAATCTTTCAGAATGTATTGTGTACAGGTTTTCTATATCTATTAATATTTAGTAACTTACACAATGTGTTTATTAAAAGACAACAGATGTGTAGATTAAAGAGAGGAGAAAATAATACAAGCACAACAAACTTGCTTTAACACATTTGCATTTACGCATCTGTCTCAAATGTATAAATAATGAAAAACAAGTGTCAGCTTGACTGATTTGGCACTCTCACCTGAGTGAGAAGGTTATGAGTTGAAGCCCCATTTGGAGCGCATAATGCAGGCTGACACACCAGTGTAGTAGTGAAGGAGTCTGACATTGTTGACACCGTTGTCCTCTGGGTGAGACATTAAACTGAGGTCTCGCTTCCATATTCATTGAAGATTCCATAGCACTATTTGAAAAAGAGCAGAGTTCTCCCGCTGTCTTAGCACAACTAATATCCAATTACAGCTTAAAGTGGGACAGTTTAATCTATTACTCCGCGCCTTGAGCATCAACAGGGAACAAATACCAGTAATGCCAAGGAGATTTTACCATGGTAATGGTACATCTGACAGCATGTTGTGTAAACTGCCTTTTCAGCTAACTAGCAAGGCCATACTGCTATTTTGATGCATTGCCAATCACCCATTTCTGATACTACTGAGAACAAAGTAAATATTGTCACAATGATCGTGGTGGAGACTCTAGATGTTAAAATGCTGTTGTTTATGACTTACAGCAATCTAAACGAAATAGCTTAATTTCCTGACCGGAAGTGAATTCCCACTGTGTCTATCACAGTCATGCAGGTCCCACATGAAAAGAACGATAGATCTTCTCTTTTACAGAAGATTATCACATACAGGTATACAATTGCATACAAAAAACAGCATTTTCAATTCATTGTTCACAGGAACACATTACTTACATTGAAGCCAAAAGTGCCCAAGACACATGTGCAGAGAATTGCATGATTATCCAACAAAGCAGGATTATTTCACATAATTCCTATTCTCACAGGAATTATGAGTGAAATTAAGTTAGAAACACTCAGCACATGCGAAACACAGCATCATCATTAAATCTGCATGCAATTTCTTGTAAAATCTTCTAGCATTTGACCGCTTCTACAAAGTACTCCACTGTAATAGTTATCCTTGCAATATAAAGCACATACATATTAAAAATAAATTCAGAGAGGATTTACTACAATTTCTATATTCCTTTCTGCCTATCTCATCACATCTTGCATACACACAAATGCATAAATTCTGAAAGTTGTACCATATGAAGTTGGGGGGGGGGGGGGGGGGAAGAGGAAGTATAAAAAGCAGCATGCAGCAAAACAGAAGTGTGACTGCACCTTTCTGCAGAATCGTTAGCTTTCTCATTGACACAAGATTAAGGAGAATGGGCCTATATTCTCTGGAGTTTAGACGAATGAGGTGTGATCATATTGAAATATATAAAATTCTTAGAAGGCGTGACAGGGTAGATGCTGAGAGTTTGTTTCCCTTAGCTCGAGAGTCTAGAACTAGGGGGCATAGTCTCAGAATAAGGGGTCAGTCATTTAGGACTGAGATGAGGAGGAATGTCTTCACTCAGGGGGCTGTGAATCATTGGAATTCTCTTCCCCAGAGTGGGTGCTCAGTTGTTGAGTATATTTAAGATTGAGATCGATAGATTCTTGGACACTAAGGGAATCAATGGATATGGGGATAGGCCAGGAAAGTAGATTTGACGTGGCGGGGCAGGCTCAAAGGGCCGAATGGCCTACTCCTGCTCCTATTTCTTATGTTCTTAAAAATCTTTCTCACAAAGCCTTCAGGATAAAGCATATATATTCCTTATTTGAATGGGAATGAAGAATGGAATGCCAGTGCGACCAAGACAACATATGCAGCTATATGACCTATGACACGTGTGCCAACCACAGACAGAAACAAAGTAGGTGCAACAAAGCTCAGATAACAACCAGAAATAAGGTTACTATTTGGATCTTAAAACAATGTTTCACATCTGGACCAATCAGAGACAGCTTTACAGTACAACCATCCCTCAGAGTTTTCAGATTAGTTGTCACCTGCTGCATGCTCCATAACTTTGTGGTGAGAGAGTGTTTCAATGACCAGGATAATAAAGTCATGACAGGATAAAAGGCTGAATATCAATGATGTATTACCAGTTTAGAGGTGAGCTGGGAACTACAACAACAACTTGCATTTAAATAGCGTCGTTAATGTAGTAAAACACCACAAGACACTTCACCTTTCAAGAAGGAGTGCCACAACTGCACAATTACATCTGCCAAGTAAGTTACTTGGTAGATGTGATTTGTTCCTTTAAGAAATTGTAAAAGCAACTTTGTCCTGAAATTTGTCTTGCATTTTCATACGCCGTTCTTTAAATACCATCTAATGCCATCTTATGGTGGGCTCTTACCCATATTGCAATCAATAACAAATAATCAGCACAATACAAAATATTTTGTTTTTCCATAATCCAATGTGTAAATATTGGCAGCTTGAGTCAGCATAATTTTCCATTGGTGCTTATTCTGTTGCATATATCTGTGACACCTAACCTACCACTCCTTTTAAGTGATTCCCGTGTGGAAAGTGGAAAGTGACTTGGCTGCCTACAGTTTAGCCGTAGCTATGCATTATGGGGAGGTCCCAGCAGATTGGAAAACTTCAAATGTAACATCCCTACTCAAAAAGGAGGCAGACAAAAAGCAGGAAACTATAGACCAAGTTAGCCTAACATTTGTGGTTGGGAAAATATTGGAGTCCATTATTAAAGAAGCAATAGCAGGACATTTGGAAAAGCAAAATTTGGTCAGGCAGAGTCAGCATGGATTTATGAAGGGGAAGTCATGTTTGACAAATTTGCTGGAATTCTTTGAGGATGTAACGAACAGGGTGGATAAAGGGGAACCAGTGGATGTGGTGTATTTGGACTTCCAGAAGGCATTTGACAAGGTGCCACACAAAAGGTTACTGCACAAGATAACAGTTCACGGGGTTGGGGGTAATATATTAGCATGGATAGAAGATTGGCTGACAAACAGCAAACAGAGAGTTGGGATAAATGGTTCATTCTCTGGTTTGCAATCAGTAATGAGTGGGGTACTGCAGGGATCAGTGCTGGGACCCCAACTATTTACAATCTATATTAACAACTTGGAAGAGGGAACTGAGTGTAACGTAGCCAAGTTTGCTGATGATACAAAGATGGGAGGAGGGGTAATGTGTGAGGAGGACATAAAGAGGCTGCAGGAGGATAAGTGAGTGGGCAAGAATTTGGCATTTAGAATATAATATTGGAAAATGTGAGGTCATGCACTTTGGCAGAAAAAAAATCAAAGAGCAAGTTATTATTTAAATGGAGAAAGGTTGCAAAGTGCTGTTATACAGCGGGATCTGGGGGTACTTGTGCATGAAACACAAAAGGATAGTATGCCGTGCAAAGGGGATGGAGTATAAAAGCAGGGAAGTCTTGTTACAGCTGTGCAGGGTATTGGTGAGGTCACAGCTGGAATACTGCGTGCAGTTTTGGTTTCCAAATTTACAAAAGGATATACTTGATTTGGAGGCAGTTCAGAGAGGGTACACTAGGTTGACCCCGGGGATGAGTGAGTTAACTTATGAGGAAAGGTTGAGTAGATTGGGCCTCTACTCATTGGAATTCAGAAGAATGAGAAGTGATCTTATAGAAATGTATAAGATTATGAGGGGGCTTGACAAGATGGATGCAAAAAGGATGTTTCCACTAGTGTGGGAACTAGAACTAGAGGGCATGATCTTAGGATAGTGGGCCGCCCATTTAGAACTGAGATGAGGAGAAATTTCTTCTCTCAGAGGATTGAGAATCTGTGGAATTCGCTGACTCAGAGAGCTGTGGAAGCTGGGACATTAAATACATTTAAGACAGAAATAGATCGTTTCTTAAACGATAAGGGGATAAGGGGAGCGGGTAGGGAAATGGAGCTGAGTCCTTGATCAGATCAGCCATGATCTTAATGAATGGCGGAGCAGGCTCGAGGGGCCTTATGGCCCACTCCTGCTCCTATTTCTTATGTTCTTATGATGGCTTTGCATGTGGGTTAGCCACAATTGTGTGGCAGACTTGTGTTGCCTGCTTTAAGCTATCTCCTCCCATGCCTGGTGTGGCATGATTTTGCATTTATATATAGCACCTTTTACATCCTCAGGATGTTCTAAAGCACTTTGCAGCTAATTAATTACTTGTTTATATAATGTAGCTACGAACTAGGACTCCCTTAAATTGTGTGCCTTCTCTCCCAAATCTTTGCAGAAGGACTTGCGGGCCTGACCAAGAATACTGGCATTCCTTAATAATGCCCAATTCTACATCAATTTTCTAGGGTAAACAGCTGTCCAGTGCCGTGCTGTCTGATTGTGGTTCACAGCTCATTCAAAGGATTAGTGCTTCTTCCTTTTCTCCCACTATAATCTGTATTAGGCAACAGCAATTTCCATTCTTGCAGACTGACCAAAATGTTTCTTTCATTCACATAACCGAACACCATGAACATTGTATGTACCACAATAACGAGATTTGATTTTTTTTGGAGTCAGAAATCATATGCAAGTCATTTATCAATTTTTGTACCCTGCACAGATAAAACAGGATAGCTGAGCACAAGTGAAAATGCTGTGCAAGAAATACACTAATTATATGTCAAGATTTTTTTGATTTACTGACAAACTTATGGTCTTCAGCTACAAATAACAAATTTGAAATACAGTTTTTTTTAAAATCTCAAACACAAAGCCAACCCTTTTTTGGGTCCCTTAAACACTGATTCACTGAACTGCAAACATCATCTTGTTAGTGTAAAATTCCTGCTCCTGTTACCATGCACTTTACTGCCAGGATTTAAGATTAAAGCTCTGTCCTGAAGCAATCTCCTTGATACCAATCAGTCTTGGATCAAGGATTTATCAGCTCCTGTACTCAAGAATCCTGTAGTGGAATGAGGGACAAAAGTCCTATAGCTTGAAATTACACTAACATTCCTCTTCTGTTGTTCCAGTCATTAACAGCATGTCACCAGGATTTCTTTTGACTGTATGCAAAGAATTGGAATACAAGGTATAAAAGGAAAAAGTTAATTTTGCCTCCCTGCCCCCAAGGAATACAAGATTTATTGTCCATGTTCAAAAACTACTCTATTTCTGATAATCCCAATTATCAGAATAATCATATTTAATTATCTTCAATGTCCCATTCTTGCAAGCACATTCTGGTGAAAAAAAGTTTTCCTATCATTATGGTTGTGTTCATCAATAAAAAAAAGATGTATTTTTGCCATTTATTCTCAAATCTTTGCAGTTTCTTGCTCCCAATCTGCTAGAAAGTGATTACAATAGGTGAGTTATCTAACAATGAGTTTATAACTTGCAAAAAATAATCCTAATTAGTCATAAATCTTTACTCAATTTTTGGGCAGGTTATTGAGTCATCACATAATGCTTTAGAAGGATTTTTTTCCATATTTATAACTATCTTTAATTCGTTGGACAAATACAAGCCAATATGGACCAATAAATGCTGTTGCCAGACTTTCATTTGCAATTGGAATAGGTGAAATCCAGCAAGCTACAACAAAAGCAAAATGTATTAATAGTCAATACAGTTCAAATATATTTTCATACATTAAGATTAATTGTATTCAGAGGACAATAACTTTAAAAAATAAAGATGTGCTTCTAAATGATCTTTTCTAACACTGAAAAATGCCTTTTAGGTACATTGTGAAAATGAGTATATGAGCAAACTGAAAAGAAAGTCTTCTGCAGAGTTTAGAAATATTTCCCTTTTTTCTTTCATGTCGTCTCCCCATGCCAACTCGCTTCAACAGTTAAGATGAAAGAATCAAGACATTCTTGCAGGGCCTCATCAAGTCTGTTCTTTAGCCAGCTGTGACAACAGCCAGAAGTAACTGGCAGTCTTTAGTTCCCTCCCTCCACATGCTCCCTCTACATGTGGTGATTCCATTAAAATCAAAATGCTTCAATATCTTTACAGTGCTTAGAACAAAAATGTTAATTATCATTGCTAAATCAAATCTAACATAAACTTGAAACAAATCAATACACAAAATATGCACAATCCACATTCTCTCTCAATTGAAAAAAAGCAAAGATTGACCCTACTTTCAAAAACTTGCACATGAATGGTGGAATCATGGTGGCCAGTATACACAAAACTGTTGGCTATAGCTGCTATTGTCTTTAGACAAATTGACTTCTTTATCTTAGCACCATCCAGTGGATATTTTCAAATGGACTTAAAAAAAAAATATTCCTACCTTTCGTGTACCATTTGAATAGCTGTTTGGGACAGAAATAAGAGAGGCCCACTTAAGCTTCTGCCCTGAATATCTTACCAATGCCAAGCCCATCCAGAAGTTCTTGAGGTATGCTGGGGAGGATATGGGAAAGTGGGTACGTCAACTTTTCCATCTACTAGCCCAACAAAATTTTGAGAAAATGAAAGACACACAGCACCCCTTCTAATAAGTTTTCTTTATGGTTATCTAGAATCTCTGCAACCATCATTAGTATCAGCTGTAGCTCAGTGGGTAGCACTATCTCCTTGGAGTCAGAAAGTTGTGGGTTCAAGCCCCACTCCAGGGACTTGAGCACAAAAATTGAGGCTGACACTAGGTCCTTTGGATGTGACGTTAAACCAAGGCCCCATCTGCCCTCTCAGGTGAACATAAAAGATGAGCAGGGGAGTTCTGGTGCCCTATCTGGTCATTATCATATCGTTCCCTTTGAAACCTTGCTGAGCAAATAGGCTGCCGTGTTTCCTACATTACAGCAGTGACTACATTTCAAAAGTACTTCATTGGCTTTGAATTGCTTTGGGATGTCCTAAGGTTGTGAGACGCGCTATATAAATGCAAGTTCGTTCTTTCTTGTTTACTGTGCTGAGTTCAACTGAGATGTGGCTGCAAGAACAAACTGATAACAAAATAAGATTCCTGCAGTACAGCCAGAAACACAGAAAGGCAGAAATAGAGAACAATGGAGTGGCTATTTTGTCGTTTTTGAATCATTTCAGAGCCAGGTAGAGTTAGAAGCATTGTAAAAAGAGATTACAAAAATAAAACTGAACAGAAGCAACAAAAGTAAAGTTGTCAAGTGTACTGCCTTTCACAGTCAACTGAACCTTACTACTGGGTTAGGGAATCTTGCTGCAAGTTCTATGTGTCAAATTTCCCAACTACTAAGAGCTGCATGAAGTGAAACGTGTAATTTTCAGGATCCTGATGCCTGTACTAGAATACCAGTTGATTGTCCTGAAAAGTTAAATTAGGGAAATTCAGGAGAGAGATGACATGGACTCCACAACCATTAAAAACGAAACACCGTCTATGTAGCACACATTTGTACTACAATGACAATGGACAAGAGTACAAGTTTGAAATAAAGAAGCAGTGACAGGGTAATACACCAAAAAGTGAGAAAGTAATAATGTACAATCTGAGAAAAATCATCATCATAGGCAGTCCCTCGAAACGAGGATGACTTGCTTCCACGCCAAAAAGGGATGAGTTCACAGGTGTTTCAATGATATTCCAGGTCCCGAACTAGATCTTGAAGTGTGGAAGATGCCTGTGCATGGATTTAAAAAAAAACGTGGGGTGGCCGTTGCACCCCAGCCACCACAAGGGTTTGACAGAGCTAGGTCTTGGTCCAGTAGCAAGGATTAACCAAGACGACTGGAGATCTGCTCTGCTGCACGGACCTAGTGCGCACACATATCGCAGTGTGGACTGGCCTGTGCTGTCCCTGGCCCCTCGCCTCTTCTGCGCCCCGATCACATCCCTCGACGAACTCTTGCCGCTCCTTTGCCCCTTGCTCCAAAAATAGTTCCCTGTGAAAAAAAAAGCAATAAGAACTCGTCGATGCAGAGGGCAACGGCTGACTGCAGTGCGGGCAGATACAGCAGGAGCGGTGAGGTCGGGGCTGAGAAAAATACTGCAGCTCTGGCTCATGTGGCTTGTCCTAGAATGGATTTAATGTTTCAATGTTTAAAGTGTCGTCTTGACAAAAAGAGCTGGTGTTCATTTTAAATTTGCAAGTTGTATTCAATTTTCAAATGCAAGTGAAACTATGGTTTTGGAATAGTTTACATCACCATGTCCCATTTGCAAACAAACAGAAAAAAGTTAGGTGAACATTTCACACGAAGGCGGCACATACTTTAAAATGGAAATATAAGAATAAATATAAACCAAATTTAGTTTAGTTTGGCTGATGAAGTTTACTGTTGCCTGCTTTTGTCGATACGTACTGGACATAGAGAACATAAGTTACCACAACCTAAATTATCTGCATTTTAATTATTTTGCTCCATTTCATACAAAATATGAATCATTAGCAATCTGACCTTCATTTGCCATTTTAAAAAAATGTATGATTCAGGATTCGAGATCAACACTATCATAAACCACACCCAACTCAATAGTATACGTCATTGCTGTTTTGATTCGAACATCAGCACAACAGATTCATGATCCATATCTTTGCTTCTTAGTAGTTTAATAAATGTATGCATGTGGACAATTTGTTGCAACATAATGGAACTCTTGAAGGATTCTGCAATTTATCTCTGCATACATTCCTTAGATGCTTACTCTGCCTCAAACTTTGTTCCACTGTTTCATTTGGCCACCGATGGAGCAAGCAAGGCAAAAATAATTTTTTTTAAGATCACTTCTATTCAGTTGAGAAATTAAAATTGGCGTCAAAGTATTTTTGTCAACTTTTTATTTTATCTCATTGTTTTGCACTTTGAAATGTTTTTTTCATGAAACAAAAAAATAATGAACAGGAGTACATCAGCAAGATTGATTCAATATAAATTGTAAAAAAATGATTGATTAAAAAAAAGTCTCAAGCCACAATACCAAAACATAATGCTTAAATTAAAGCATTTACAACACTTTCTATCATCCAATTCTACTGTTTACATAAGGTAACAACTCAAGGTGTGATCTGTAGGAGCTGGTGAATTAATCATACATTGCAGAAGTTGTTATTCTTTATGTCCCATAGTCGACATATTTACTGAGGCATACGAAAACATGGGCCTTACGCTAAACATTCGTAAGACAAAAGCCCTCCACCAACCTGTCCTCACCGCACAGCACTGCCCCCCAGTCATCAAGATCCACGGCGCGGTCCTGGACAATGTGGACCATTTCCCATACCTCGGAAGCCTCTTATCAACAAGACCAGACACTGATGACGAGATTCAACACCACCTCCAGTGCGCCAGTGCAGCCTTTGGCCGCCTGAGGAAAAGAGTGTTCGAAGACCAGGCCCTCAAATCTGCCACCAAGCTCATGGTCTACAGGGCTGTAGTAATATCCGCCCTCCTGTATGACTCAGAGACACAGACCATGTACAGTAGACACCTCAAGTCGCTGGAGAAATGCCACCAACGATGTCTCTGCAAGATCCTACAAATCCCCTGGGAGGACAGACGCACCAACATTAGCATCCTCAAGCAGGCCAACATCCCCAGCATTGAAGCACTGATCACACTTGATCAGCTCCGCTGGGCAGGCCATACTGTCCGCATGCCAGACACGAGACTCCCAAAGCAAGCGCTTTACTCGGAACTCCTTCATGGTAAACGAGCCAAAGGTGGGCAGAGGAAACGTTACAAGGACACCCTCAAAGCCTCCCTGATAAAGTGCAACATCCCCACCGACACCTGGGAGTCCGTGGCCATAGACTGCCCTAAGTGGAGGAAGTGCATCCGGGAGGGCGTTGAGCACCTCGAGTCTCATCGCCGGGAGCATGCAGAAATCAAGTGCAGGCAGCGGAAAGAGCGTGCGGCAAACCTGTCCCACCCTCCCTTACCCTCAACGACTATCTGTCCCAGCTGTGACAGGGACTATGACTCTCATATTGGACTGTTCAGCCATCTAAGGACTCATTTTAAGCGTGGAAGCAAGTCTTCCTCGATTCTGAGGGACTGCCTATGATGATGATGATTCTTTATGTATGACCTGCACATCTCGTGTCTGCAGGCTATTTGATCATGGGACCCATCAAACCAAATTTCAGGCTGACTTTTCTCCTAATTAGCCTGAAGTCACAAACAAAAAGGACTGCCTAACTCAGGAGAATAATCATAATTATAGCTGGGATCTTCCTCACCTGTATAGTTCAGTACTCCAACTAATGGTGTATCACTGAGCCATTGGTGGACTAGATCAATTTTTGTGGTACTGTATATATTTTTAACTAAAGGGTGTTAAGTACCTTAGGCCCAAATTTCCCCATGAGTTGCACCGTTTTTTTTGGTGTAACTTGATTTTTCTGGTGTATCTTTTTAGTTGCAAATATGGCCATTTAATTTGCGCCAGTATAAGTGAGTTAATTAGGTTTTTTGTCAAGTCAGTTTCTTTTTCCCAGAAGGGTCGTTCCCAGCCACTTACACCATTTATGCCAATTTGGCCAGAAAAAAGTTGTACTAAACTAACTTAGGGCAGCATATGTGTCCACTTTTGTCCGCACAGAAAGACCTTACTTACAGTTAAGGAATCGGTGGCAGTAACTACATTTAAAGCACCACCAAGCACCAAACAAAGCACAAAAAGTAATAAGCAATTAATTAACAAATAAAACAGGAGGAACCCTGCTCCTAAAGCACCGAGACCAAAGTAATGAGAAATCAATAAATAATAAAAAAATAGAAGGAACCCTGCACCTAAAGCACCAAAATCAATGAGTAAATAACAAATAAAAAATAGAAGTTCTACCTCAGGGAACGCAGCGGGCCACCGATGAGGGAGCCAATTCGGCCAGGATTAGGGACGGCGTGCTTTGGGCCCCTCCCACACAGCCTGCAGTGCGAACTCACAGATTCGGCCTGCCAGGAGCTACTGCACATGCGCGCAGACTGTAGCGCGCATGTGCAGAGGTCCCGGCACTGTTTTCAGCGCCGGGACCGGGCTCCACCCCCAATCTATTGGGCCATGCTGCGCCACGACCGAGAAGAGGTTGGGGAGCGGCCAGAATACGGACGTCTTTTTCAGCGCGCTTGGAGACGGACAAAAGCGGCGCACCTCGGGTGAGGGCGCCAGAAAAACAGCTTAGTGAAATTCTAGCCCCTTGTAACTACAGCTCTTTTGGGAGAGAAAGGGAGGAGAGGCAATAAAAAAAATCTTGTACCTGAATTGAATTTTCACTGTAATTGACAAGATTAATTCTCACTGAATATGAAATATTACCACAAATGTTCACTAGCGTGCTTTATTCCTCATTAACTAAAAACAAATTAATTGGATGAAAAGTTTCATTAGTTTTGGCCATTTTATTGTTGGTTGTTGCTATACCATCTGACTACTGTTATTAGTCAAACATTTATTACATTGCCATTAATCACATTACTACAGATGGCAGTTATTACTCTGGCAACAAAAATGCTGTTAAATGGTTAATGCAGTTTTGCTTTAAATTGTTAACAGCAGAGCCTTATGGAACAATTGGCCTGAAAAACAAAACAAAAACAAACAGAGCCAAGGAGCGGCCCAGCAGTATAAACACAGTCCCATTCAATCCGCCTACACAGATTTAACAAAATCTTTATGGCACCTAATGATTCATTTTAAGCGTGGAGAAACTTGATTGTGAAAGAGAGGCTGATTTTTGAGATAACAACAGATCTCCTGTGGCTCACAGTAAGTCCAAGAATGCGTTGTTTTAGAATGATGGGAGCTTACAGCATGCATTGCATTATTATATATAGTTGATCTTCTGCCGTGTTGCTCATGAACAAAATATAAGCTGTGTTTTTGTAACTGATTCTCCCACTAATTGTTTGTGTTCTGTTGCTTTTGATGTGTTTTTCGCTCCATAACTAAATTTGCCAGATTCAAGTTCCAAGTACCGTCATTGCAAGGAGACTGAAACAATCCAAAATATTTATGGAGCAATGGAGAGAAAAAACTTGCCAGTATTAAGATTCTACCCGACATAAAAATGATTGAGCTGGCAAAATGCTCAGCCTTGGAAATATGTGCAGGAAAGCCTAGTGAATCAATGCACGCTCTGGAAACGGAGTAGAACCAGAGTCGAGCCCCAAGCCTCAAAAGGAGGTTGTGCAGAGGAAAATTATTGCAGGCATTTTCAAGATAATGTGGGTACGTTTATGGCTATGTTTAATCATATATAGTCAGTGATTTGAAAATTGCCATCAAATTGGAAAAATACTCAAATGATTTGATTGGCTTATAGAAACATAGAAAATAGTTGCAGGAGTAGGCCATTCGGCCCTTCGAGCCTGCACCGCCATTCAATAAGATCATGGCTGATCATTCCCTCAGTACCCCTTTCCTGCTTTCACTCCATACCCCTTGATCCCCTTAGCCGTAAGGGCCATATCTAACTCCCTCTTGAATATATCCAATGAACTGGCACCAACAACTCTCTGCGGTAGGGAATTCCACAGGTTAACAACTCTCTGAGTGAAGAAGTTTCTCCTCATCTCAGTCCTAAATGGCCTACCCCTTATCCTAAGACTGTGTCCCCTGATTCTGGACTTCCCCATCATCGGGAACATTCATCCCGCATCTAACCTGTCCAGTCCAGTCAGAATCTTATTCGTTTCTATGAGATCCCCTCTCATCCTTCTAAACTCCAGTGAATAAAGGCCCAGTTGATCCAGTCTCTCCTCAAATGACAGTCCAGCCATCCCTGGAATTAGTCTGGTGAACCTTCATTGCACTCCCTCAATAGCAAGAACGTCCTTCCTCCGGTTAGGAGACCAAAACTGAACACAATATTCCAGGTGAGGCCTCACTAAGGCCCTGTACAACTGCAGTAAGACCTCCCTGCTCCTATACTCAAATCCCCGAGCTATGAAGGGTTGAGTGCCAGTTACTGTTTCCGATTGGTAGGCTTGGGAAAAAAAATGTGACTGATTGCAAGTAACCAACAAAAAAACAATGTTCCCTGTAGGCTGCATTATGTTCTGTGCATCCTGTTCCTTTCGATGTGCGGTCCCTTTAAATTTCTGCGCATGCGTGGCATTTCCAACGTAATAGCTTGTGAGCAGCTTGCGTGGGACCTTGCAGATTACTACGATGGCCACGCATGGACACAGCTTAGAGGAAATATTGGTTACTTGTTTGCTTGGTTACATTCACTTTAAGCCCACAGCTACCTGGACTACACTTCCTCCCAGCCAGCTTCCTGCAAGGACTCCATTCCATTCTCCCAGTTTTTCTGTCTCTGTCGCATCTGTTCTGATGACGCCACCTTCCATAGTAGTGCTTCGGATATGTCTTCCTTTTTCCTCAACCAAGGATTCCCCTTTACCGTGGTTGATATAGCCCTCGACCGTGTATGTTCTATTTCACACACTTCTGCTCTCACCCCTTCCCTCCCAGAATCACGATGGGGTTCTCCTTGTCCTCACCTTTCATCCTACCAGCCTCCACGTTCAACGGATTATCCTCCGCCATTTCTGCCACCTCCAAATACATCTTCCCCTCCCCTCCCCTTTCAGCATTCCGCGACACCATGGTCCACTCTTCAATCACCCCCAACACCATCTTCTCATTCCCATGGCACCTTCCCCTGCAAGCGCAGGAGATGCAACACCTGCCCTTTTACCTCCTCCTTTCCCACTATCCAGCGCCCCAAATACTCCTTCCAGGTGAAACAGCAATTTACTTGTACTTCTTTCAATTTAGTACACTGTATTCGTTGCTCACAATGTGATGATCCCTACGTGGGGAGACCAAACGCAGATTTGGTGACCGCTTTGCAGAACACCTCCATTCAGTCAATAAGCATGACCCTGAGCTTCCGGTCGCCTGTCACTAATTCTCCACTCCACTCCCACTCTGATCTTTCGTCCTGTTACACTGTTCCAACAAAGCTCAACGAAAGCTCGCGGAATAGCACCTCATCTTTCATTTAGGCACTTTATAGCCTTCTGCACTCAACATAGAGATCAACAATTTCAGACCATAACACCAACCCCCTCTCCCCCCCGTCTTTTTTCTCTCTTTTCCATGGCAGCTGTTGATGATTCTGATTCTGATTCCATCCTATCAAGACTCATCTTTTGTTTCTTAACTTGCCCCATTACTATCTCCTTTTGCACCATCATCCCTTTTGTCTCTTAATCTCTTCTGTCTTCCACCCCATCACAGACCTTCCCTTTTGTTCTTTCCTCCCTTCCCTCATTTCCCTGCCCTTAAAAAACAGTCACCTCTCTAACTTTTTCCAGTTTTGACAAAGGGTCATCGACCTGAAACGTTAACTGTTTCTTTCTCCACAGATGCTGCCTGACCTGCATTTTCTGTTTTTATTTCAGATTTCCCACATCTGCAGTATTTTGCTTTTGTATTGTTTGCTTCCCACGCGTCTATATTTCAGCAAATCAGTATAGCAGTTACTCAATAGCAAATATGAAAAGCGTGATGACTGATTTTCCATGCTAAGGATACATTAAGGTGCAACACACACAATTAAGGCATGACTATGTGCAAGACATTTAATTATATGGACAAAGATCTCATTCAAACATCTCTGTCTGTATAATGTATTATCTATGAAATGTGCAATAAGAAGAGGAAAATGCCACTAGTTGCAAAACTGAGACTATATAGCTAGCAAGGTTTAAAAAAAAAAGTGAAAACAGGGGACAAGATAGAATAACATACAGTATTTACACCTCAGGGGGCTGCATTCGAACTTGGCCCAGACTCGCTCTACGTGCTTCCCCATGTAAAAGAAGTTTGGTCCTTCACCAGTTCTGAGTGGACATGGAACCACAACACAAAACAGCCCAAAATTTGGCAAACTAGCAAGCTCATTCAGAGAGGTTGTGGGGACAGCTGATGTGGAAGGATTTGCACTGGTGTGGCAGAAGATACTCCTGAGAATGGGGAAGCTTTACTCCACATCTGCACTAATTCCTGGAGGCCCAATCCACTGCCGCAAGATGCAACTTCTAGCCACCAATTTGCCCTGACCTTAAGCAAGTTCCCGATCCAATGGTAGAATTATGGCAGTAATTCTCACTATTTGTGTTGAACATTTAATGAGTGAATATTTTATGTTTGTGTCATGACTTTGTATTTACTTACATAGGATATACAGTACAGAAACAGCCATTCGGCCCAACCAGTCTATGCCAGCATCTACTCAAACCTCCTCCCGTCTTTCCTCATCTAACTATCAGCATAACCCTCTATTCCCTTCTCCCTCATATGCTTATCTAGCCTCCCCATAAGTGCATCTATACTATTCACTTCAACCACTCCCTGTGGTAGCGAGTTCCACATTCTCACCACTCTCAGGGTAAAAAAAATTCTTCTGAATACCTATTGGATTTCTTGGTGACTATCTTATATTGAAGGCCTCTAGTTATGCTCTTTCCCACAAGTGGAAACATTCTCTCTGTATCCACTCTATCAAAACGTTTACATTTTAAAAATCTCTATTTGGTCACCCCTCAGCCTTCTCTTTTCAAGAGAAGAGACCCAGTTTGTTCATCCTTTCCTGATAGGTATATTCTCATATTTCTGGTATCATCCTTGTAAATCTTCTCTGCACTCTCTCCAGTGCTTCTCTATCCTTTTTATAATATGACGACCAGAATTGTATGTAGCACTCCAAGTATGATCACTTGGCCTTTATTGCAAGGGAGATAGAGTATAAAAGCAAACAACTGTACAGGGTATTGGTGAGGTCACACCGAGAGTACTGCATACAGTTTTGGCCTCCGTATTTAAGGAAGGATATACTTGCATTGGAGACTGTTCAGAGAAGGTTCACTAGGTTGATTCCAGAGATGAGTAGGTTGACTTATGAAGATTGGTTGAGCAGGTTGTGCCTCTACTCACTGAAGTTCAGAAGAATGAGAGGTGATCTTATCGAAACATATAAGATAATGAGGGGGCTTGACAAGGTGGATGCAGAGAGGATATTTCATAGGGGAAATTAAAACTAGGGGACATAGTCTCAGAATAAGGGGCCGCCCATTTAAAACTGAGATGAGGAGGAATTTCTTCTCTCAGAGGGTTGAAAATCTATGGAATTCTCTGTCCCAGAGAGCTGTGGAGGCTGGCATTGAATATATTTAAGGCGGAGATAGACAGATTTTTGAGTGATAAGTGAATAAAGGGTTATGGGGAGTGGGCAGGGAAGTGGAGCTGAGTCCATGATCAGATCAGCCATGATTTTATTAAATGGTGGAACAGGCTCAAGGGGCCAGGTGGCCTACTCCTGCTCCTATTTCTTATGTAGAAAAGGACAATGATCAAACAGGAAGCAGTCTGGTACGGTGGAATTCTATACATGGATCAAGCATACATTTACCTTGAGTGACAAAATCTTCTACGCTTTCACAACGCATAAGCCTTTCTGCAATCTCACAATAAGAAAAAGCATGAGTCTAATTTGTAAAAGCATTATTTGATTTAGCAAACAAATAATTATATATTCAATGATATCTACAAAGCAGCAACATCTAAAATTACCAGAATATCTGAATTCATACTCATGTAGTACAAGTTAGCTTTTAAACTAAATGTACCGCACAGCTCCAAAAAGTCCTTACTGTAAAGACCTTACTCTACTGCATGAAACCACACGAGGCACATTCTGGTGACAAGGTCACTCTGTGACCTTAACTCTTTGTTCACAGGACTCCAAAGACGATGACCCCACGTGGGACCTCCCTTGTTATGCCTGTGTGATCAGGTAAGGAGTGTCTCCCACAAGTTCACCCCTTGTGGTCAAGGTGTGCATCTAGGTTGAGTGTATACAGTAATACAGTGGTGTTACGCTGTGGTTACATACATGACATCACCTACCCCCCCAAAAGTCTTATTGGGATCATAAGTTTAGTCTTTCAGGTGGTCGACGCTCCCTCGTGGAGCGCCGCAGTTGGGGCTTTGGTTGTTGGACACTGACGTGAGTGTCTGTTACCTGTGGTGATTCCGGCCTGTCCGGGCTGACCGCAGGGACTGTGCATTCTTCTGATTGCTTTTGTTGCTCGTTCACTGGCGATGTTGTGAGCTCCATCTCATGGTCTTCTTCAGGTTTCTCCGTGTCGATGCTGAACCTTTTTTTAAAACTTGGTCCAGATGCTTACGGCATATCTGACCATTGTTGAGTTTTACCACGATGACCCTATTCCTCTCTTTGTCAATTACAGTGCCCTCAAGCCATTTGGGCCCCATGGCGTGATTGAGGTCGAATACAGGATCATTTATTTCTATACATCTCCCCCTCGAATTACGGTCATGGTACTCGTTTTGTGACTTGCGCTTGCCCTCAACTATGTCGGTCAGGACTGGGTGAATGAGGGACAACCAAGTTTTGAGTGTCCGTTTCATTAGTAGCTCTGCGGGCGGGACCCCCGTGAGCGAGTGCGGTCGGGATCTATAGGCCAGCAGGAGACGCGATAGGCGGCATTGTAGGGAGGGTCCTTGAATCCTGAGCATACCTTGCTCAATGAATTGGACCGCACGTTCTGCCTGGCCACTGGAGGCCGGCTTGAACGGCGCAGTCCTGACGTGGTTGATGCCATTGCCCGACATAAACTCTCGGAATTCGTAGCTTGTAAAACATGGGCCATTATCACTAACCATGATGTCTGGCAAGCCATGGGTTGCAAAGATCGCACGTAGGCTTTCCACGGTGGTGGATGACGTGCATGAATTCAGAATGATGCACTCGATCCATTTCGAGTACGCATCTACCACAAGGAACGTCTTTATGAACGGGCCCGCGTAGTCAACATGAATGCGTGACCATGGCCTGGTGGGCCAAGGCCACGGGCTGAGCGGGGCCTCCCTGGGGGCATTACTGAGATGAGGAGGAATTTCTTCACCCAGAGAGTGGTGAACCTGTGGAATTCTCTACCACAGAAAGTTGTTGAGGCCAATTCACTAAATATATTCAAAAAGGAGTTAGATGAAGTCCTTACTACTAGGGGAATCAAGGGGTATGGTGAGAAAGCAGGAATGGGGTACTGAAGTTGCATGTTCAGCCATGAACTCATTGAATGGCGGTGCAGGCTAGAAGGGCCGAATGGCCTACTCCTGCACCTATTTTCTATGTTTCTATGTTTCTATTACCCAGCTGGGCACACGCCGTGCACCTGCGAACAGAGTGTTCCAGGTCTGAATCAATTCCAGGCCACCAAACGTGTGACCGGGCAATGGCCTTCATCAGCACAATACCTGGGTGCTCGCTGTGGAGTTCCCTGATGAATGCCTCGCTGCCCTTCTGGGACATAATTAACCGGCTGCCCCATAGTAGGCAGTCAGCTTGGATGGAGAGCTCATCCATCCGTCTGTGGAACAGTCTGACCTCCTCAGGGCATGCTCCGTGTGCGGGCGCCCAATCTTCAGTCAGGACACATTTCTTAATCAGGGATAGGAGGGGATCTCTGTTTGTCCAGATTTTGATCTGGCGGGCTGCGATGGGGGAGCCTGCGCTGTCAAAGGCATCGACAGCCATGACTATCTCGGCACTTTGCTCCGCTGCCCCTTCAGTGATAGCCAGTGGAAGCCTGCTGAGCGCGTCAGCGCAATTTTCAGTGCCGGGCCAGTGCCGGATGGAGTAGTCATAAGCAGCCAGCGTGAGAGCCCATCGCTGTATGCGAGCTAATGCGTTGGCATTGATAACCTTGCTGTCTGACAACAGGGATGTTAATGGCTTGTGGTCCGTCTCTATTTCAAACTTCCCACCAAAGAGGTACTGATGCATTTTTTTTTACACCACAGACACATGCAAGCGCTTCCTTCTCGACCATCCCATATACCCGTTCTGCTTGAGAGCGCGACCTGGAGGCATAAGCCACAGGTTGTAGTTGACCGTCAGCATTGCCCTGCTGCAACACACACCCAACCCCATAGGACGATGCATCACATGTCAGAACCAATTTTTTTTACAGGGGTTGTACAGGGTCAACAACTTGTTTGAACAAAGTAGGTTTCGCGCCCGATCAAAAGCCCGTTCCTGACAGTCCCCCCAAAACCAATCACAACCCTTACGCAGGAGCACATGTAGCGGCTCCAACAACGTGCTCAAATTCGGCAGAAAGTTCCCGAAATAGTTCAACAGTCCCAAGAATGAATGCAACTCCGATGTGTTGCAGGGCCTGGATGCTCGTCGAATCGCCTCTGTTTTGGATTCGGTGGGCCGAATCCCATCTGCCCAGAAACTCAACCTCAGGAGCTAAGAACACACATTTAGACTTCTTGAGTCGCAGGCCTACCCGGTCCAGTCGGCGTAGCACCTCCTCCAGGTTGTGGAGGTGTTCCTCGGTGTCTCGACCCGTGATGAGGATGAGGATGCAGGGAGACAGAGGGAAACAAAAAGGAGACAAAAGCAAAAGACAGAAAGGAGATGAGTAAAAGTGGAGGGCAGAGAAACCCAAGGCAAAAAACAAAAAGGGCCACTGAATATAAAGGGGCTGCTGGAGGGGTCAAAACTAAAAATCATGTTTTAAAAACTAGTATTAAAACACTCTACCTAAACGCACGCAGCATTCAAAATAAAGTAAATGAGTTGACGGCATAAATCATTACAAATGGGTATGATTTGGTGGCCATTACAGAAACGTGGTTGCAGGGTGGCCAAGCCTGGGAATTAAACATACAGGGGTATCTGACGATTCGGAAAGATAGACAAGAAGGGAAAAGAGGTGGGGTAGCTCTGTTAATAAAGGATGATATCAGGGCAGTTGTGAGAGACAATATTGGCTTTAATGAACAAAATGTTGAATCATTGTGGGTGGAGATTAGAGATAGTAAGGGGAAAAAGTCACTGGTGGGTGTAGTTTATAGGCCCCCAAATAATAACTTCACGGTGGGGCAGGCAATAATCAAGGGAATAATGGAGGCATGTGAAAAAGGAACGGCAGTAATCATGGGGGATTTTAACCTACATATCGATTGGTCAAATCAAATCGCATGGGGTAGCCTGGAGGAGGAATTCATACGGGATTGTTTCTTAGAACAGTATGTTACAGAACCTACATGGGAGCAAGCTATCTTAGATCTGGTCCTGTGTAATGAGACAGGAATAATAAACGATCTCCTAGTAAAAGATCCTCTCGGAATGAGTGATCACAGTATGGTTGAATTTGTAATACAGATTGAGGATGAGGAAGTAGTGTCTCAAACGAGCGAACTATGCTTAAACAAAGGGGACTACAGTGGGATGAGGGCAGAGTTGGCTAAAGTAGACTGGAAACACAGACTAAACGGTGGCACAATTGAGGAACAGTGGAGGACTTTTAAGGAGCTCTTTCATAGTGCTCAACAAAAATATATTCCAGTGAAAAAGGGCGGTAAGAGAAGAGATAACCAGCCATGGATAACTAAGGAAATAAAGGAGAGTATCAAATTAAAAACCAATGCGTATAAGGTGGCCAAGGTTAGCGGGAAAATAGAAGATTGGGAAAATTTTAAACAACAGCAAAGAATGACTAAGAAAGCAATAAAGAAAGGAAAGATAGATTACGAAGGTAAACTTGCGCAAAACATAAAAACGGATAGTAAAAGCTTTTACAGATATATAAAACGGAAAAGAGTGACTAAAGTAAATGTTGGTCCCTTGGAAGATGAGAAGGGGGATTTAACAATGGGAAATGTGGAAATGACTGAGACCTTAAACAATTATTTTGCTTCGGTCTTCACAGTGGAAAACACAAAAACCATGCCAAAAATTGCTGGTCACAGGAATGTGGGAAGGGAGGACCTTGAGACAATCACTATCACGAGTGGGGTAGTGCTGGACAGGCTAATGGGACTCAAGGTAGACAAGTCCCCTGGTCCTGATGAAATGCATCCCAGGGTATTAAAAGGGATGGCGGAAGTTATAGCAGATGCATTCGTTATAATCTACCAAAATTCTCTGGACTCTGGGGAGGTATCAGCGGATTGGAAAGCAGCTAATGAAACGCCTCTGTTTAAAAAAGGGGGCAGACAAAAGGCAGGTAATTATAGGCTGGTTAGTTTAACATCTGTAGTGGGGAAAATGCTTGAAACTATCATTAAGGAAGAAATAGCGGGACATCTAGATAGGAATAGTGCAATCAAGCAGACGCAGCATGGATTCATGAAGGGGAAATCATGTTTAACTAATTTACTGGAATTCTTTGAGGATATCACGAGCATGGTGGATAGAGGTGTACCGATAGATGTGGTATATTTAGATTTCCAAAAGGCATTCGATAAGGTGCCACACAAAAGGTTACTGCAGAAGATAAAGGTACGCGGAGTCAGAGGAAATGTATTAGCATGGATAGAGAATTGGCTGGTGAACAGAAAGCAGAGAGTCGGGATAAATGGGTCCTTTTCGGGTTGGAAATCGGTGGTTAGTGGTGTGCCACAGGGATCGGTGCTGGGACCACAACTGTTTACAATATACATAGATGACCTGGAAGAGGGGACAGGGTGTAGTGTAACAAAATTTGCAGATGACACAAAGATTAGTGGGAAAGCGGGTTGTGTAGAGGACACAGAAAGGCTGCAAAGAGATTTAGATTGGTTAAGCGAATGGGCTAAGGTTTGGCAGATGGAATACAATGTCAGAAAGTGTGAGGTCATCCACAGTGAGGGGAAAAAAAACAGTAAAAGGGAATATTATTTGAATGGGGAGAAATTACAACATGCTGCGGTGCAGAGGGACCTGGGGGTCCTTGTGCATGAATCCCAAAAAGTTAGTTTGCAGGTGCAGCAGGTAATCAGGAAGGCGAATGGAATGTTGGCCTTCATTGCAAGAGGGATGGAGTACAAAAGCAGGGAGGTCCTTCTGCAACTGTATAGGGTATTGGTGAGGCCGCACCTGGAGTACTGCCTGCAGTTTTGGTCACCTTACTTAAGGAAGGATATACTAGCTTTGGAGGGGGTACAGAGACGATTCACTAGGCTGATTCCGGAGATGAGGGGGTTACCTTATGATGATAGATTGAGTAGACTGGGTCTTTACTCGTTGGAGTTCAGAAGGATGAGGGGTGATCTTTTAGAAACATTTAAAATAATGAAAGGGATAGACAAGATAGAGGCAGAGAGGTTGTTTCCACTGGTCAGGGAGACTAGAACTAGGGGGCACAGTCTCAAAATACGGGGGAGCCAATTTAAAACCAAGTTGAGAAGGAATTTCTTCTCCCAGAGGGTTGTGAATCTGTGGCATTCTCTTCCCAAGGAAACAGTTGAGGCTAGCTCATTGAATGTATTCAAGTCACAGATAGATAGATTTTTAACCAATAAGGGAATTAAGGGTTACGGGGAGCGGGCCGGTAAGTGGAGCTGAGTCCACGGCCAGATCAGCCATGATCTTGTTGAATGGCGGAGCAGGCTCGAGGGGCTAGATGGCCTGCTCCTGTTCCTAATTCTTATGTTCTTATGAACATGATCGTTCCAGGAATGGATTTAAGCAGGCTTTCCATGTTTCTTTGAAAAATCGCGGCCGCTGATCGAATGCCAAACGGGCACCTGTTATAAACGAACAGTCCCTTGTGCGTGGTGATGGTGGTCAGTAGTTTAGATTCGTCGGCCAGTTCCTGGGTCATATAGGGTGAAGTGAGGTCCAACTTGGTGAACAGCTTGCCGCCTGCCAGCGTGGCGAAGAGGTCCTCCGCTCTCGGGAGCGGGTATTGATCTTGTAAGGACACCCGATTGATGGTGGCCTTGTAGTCGCCACAGATCCTGACAGAGCCATCCGCTTTTTGGACGGGAACGATGGGGCTCGCCCAGTCGCTGAATTCAACAGGCAAGATAATGCCCTCTCTCAGCAACCGGTCATATTCACTCTCGATCTTTTCCCGCATCACATACGGCACCGCTCTGGCTTTGTGGTGCACTGGCCTAGCGTCCGGGGTGATGTGTATCACTACTTTAGTGCCTTTGAAAGTCCCGACGCCAGGTTGGAATAGTGAATCGAATTGTTGTTGGACTTGTGAGCACGAACTTCGCTCCACCGATGACATTGCGTGAACATTCCCCCAGATCAGCCATGATCTTGATGAATGGTGGAGCAGGCTCGAGGGGCTAGATGGCCTACACCTGTTCCTAATTCTTATATTTCCAGTTCATCTCGGCTAACCAGCTCCTCCCCAACAGTGCGGGACCATTGCCCGGGACAATCCAGAGCGGCAGCCGATTCACTAACCCATTGTGTGTGACAGCCAACATTGCACTGCAGAGCACCGGAATGATTTCTTTAGTGTAAATCCATAAATGTGTCTCAATACGTGCTAATTTAGGTCTACTGGCTTTAAGTGGCCATAGCTTCTCAAATTGCTCAACGCCCATGAGTGACTGGTTGGCCCCAGTGTCCAGCTCCATGCGTACTGGGATACCGTTTAATAAAACCCTCATCATCATTGGTGGCGTTTTGGTGTATGAACTGTGAATATTTGCCACATGGATCCACTGAACCTCGGCGTCCATCGATTTGCCCCAAAAGTCATCCTGCCTCAAAGAACCCTCTTCTGGTCCATCCGCCTCATATTAGTCTGGTTGCAGACTTGCTGCACATTCGAGCTAAGTGGCCACTGAGATTGCAGTTCCTGCAGACAAACTGTTGAAATCTGCAAGATCTAACTGAATGTTTTCCCCCACACCTCCAGCATGAGTTAAAGTTTCCATTGTTGGGAACAAAGGGACCATGGCCAGGCATTCCGCGCTGACTGTCCCTTTGACTGCTCTTAAGTACCGTATTAGTGGGTGTCAATGGCCCCATCCCGGGCCACATTGTCCACTGTGATGGCGTGAATGTCCGTTCAGCCTGCCATTGTCTCTGTTGAAGTCCTACTCTGGGGTCTATTGCTGCCTGGGGAGTGTCGGACTGCCCCTGGCTGCCTGCGGGGCTCTGAGTCACATTGATGATGTTGACTCCCTGATCCATTGCTGCGTTAGAGGCAGAATTGCGCGCGTATATTATTTTCGTCTCTTCCTCCCCCGCCATGAAAGTTTGAGCTATCAACGCCGCCGCTTCCAAGGTCAAATCCTTGTTCTCAATTAATTTGCGGAAAATTCCCGCATGACCGATGCCCTCGATAAAGAAGTCCCTTAGCATCTCCCCCCTGCAGGTGTCTGTGAACTTAGAGGCTGGCCAAACGCCGGAGGTCCGCTACGAAGTCCGGTATGTTCTGTCCTTCACGCCGTCGGTGGGTGTAGAGTCTGTGTCGGGCTATATGTATGCTACTCACCGGTTTGAGGTGCTCCCCGATCAATTTGCTAAGTTCTTCAAAGGTTTTGTCCGCCGGGTTTTCGGGTGCTAGTAAGTCCTTCATGAGCGCGTAAGTCTTTGGTCCGCAGCTGGTCAAAAAATGAGTCCTTCACTTGTCGGCTGCTGCATCCCCCAGCCATTCTTTCATAACGAAGCTTTGCTGAAGCCTCTCGGCAAAATTGTCCCAGTCTTCCCCAACACAGTACCGTTCCTCTGTGCTACCGGTGGCCATTCTCGTGGGTCATGAATTCCCGTTTCTCGTCGCCAATATAAAGTCCTTACTCTACTTATGAAACCACACGAGTCACATTCTGGGGACAAGGTCATTCTGTGACCTTAACTCTTTATTCTATTCACAGGACAGTCTGGCGTAAAAATAAAAAAGGGAAGGTGGCTCAACCGTGTCTATGAAGGAAAATCAGGGGTAGTATTAAAGCCAAGGAAGAGGCATACAAATTGGCCAGAAATAGCAGCGAATCCGGAGACTGGGAGAAATTTAGAACTCAGCAGAGGAGGACAAAGGGTTTGATAAGGGCAGGGAAAATAGAGTACGAGAGGAAGCTTGCAGGGAACGTTAAAACGGACTGCAAAAGCTTCTATAGATATGTAAAGAGAAAAAGGTTAGTAAATACAAACGTAGGTCCCCTGCAGTCAGTATCAGTGGAAGTCATAACTGGGAACAAAGAAATGGCAGACCAATTGAACAAGTACTTTGGTTCGGTATTCACTAAGGAGGACACAAACAACCTTCCGGATATAAAAGGGGTCAGAGGGTCTAGTAAGGAAGAGGAACTGAGGGAAATCCTTATTAGTCAGGGCCTGATGGTCTGCATCCCAGAGTACTTAAGGAGGTGTCCTTGGAAATAGCAGATGCATTAACAGTAATTTTCCAACATTCCATAGACCCTGGATCAGTTCCTATGGAGTGGAGGGTAGCCAATGTAACCCCACTTTTTCAAAAAGGAGGGAGAGAAAACAGAGAATTATAGACCGGTCAGCCTGATATCGGTAGTGGGTAAAATGATGGAATCAATTATTAAGGATGTCATAGCAGCGCATTTGGAAAGAGGTGACATGATAGGTCCAAGTCAGCATGAATTTGTGAAAGAGAAATCATGCTTGACAAATCTTCTGGAATTTTTTGAGGATGTTTCCAGTAGAGTGTGAGCTGCGAGGAGGATGCTATGAGGCTGCAGAGTGACTTGGATAGGTTAGGTGAGTGGGCAAATGCATGGCAGATGAAGTATAATGTGGATAAATGTGAGGTTATCCACTTTGGTGGTAAAAACAGAGAGACAGACTATTATCTGAATGGCGACAGATTAGGAAAAGGGGAGTTGCAACGAGACCTGGGTGTGATAGTACATCAGTCATTGAAGGTTGGCATGCAGGTACAGCAGACGGTTAAGAAAGCAAATGGCATGTTGGCCTTCACAGCGAGGGGATTTGAGTACAGGGGCAGGAAGGTGTTACTACAATTGTACAGGGCCTTGGTGAGGCCACACCTGGAGTATTGTGTACAGTTTTGGTCTCCTAACTTGAGAAAGGACATTCTTGCTATTGAGGGAGTGCAGCGAAGGTTCACCAGACTGATTCCCGGGATGGCGGGACTGACATATCAAGAAAGACTGGATCAGCTAGGCTTGTATTCACTGGAGTTCAGAAGGATGAGAGGGGACCTCATAGAAACGTTTAAAATTCTGATGGGTTTGGACAGGTTGGATGCAGGAAGAATGTTCCCAATGTTGGGGAAGTCCAGAAGCAGGGGTCACAGTCTAAGGATAAGGGGTAAGCCATTTAGGACCGAGATGAGGAGAAACTTCTTCAAATAGAGTGTGGTGAATCTGTGGAATTCTCTGCCACAGGAAGTTGTTGAGGCCAATTCACTAAATATATTCAAAAAGGAGTTCGATATAGTCCTTACTACTAGGGGGATCAAGGGGTATGGCAAGAAAGCAGGAATGGGGTACTAAAGTTGCATGTTCAGCCATGAACTCATTGAATGGCGGTGCAGGCCCGAAGGGCCGAATGGCCTACTCCTGCACCTATTTTCTATGTTTCTATGACTCCAAAGACAATGACCCTGCGTGGGACCTCTCTTTTTATACCTGTGTGATCAGGTAAGGAGTGTCTCCCACAAGTTCACCCCTTGTGGTCAAGGTGTGCATCTAGGTTGTGTGTATACAGTAATACAGTGGTGTTACATTGTGGTTACATACATGACACTTACAACTACATTTTAACAACTCAATAATGACAACTTACGGTGAATGAAAGTTCGGAAATACCATCCATTTCTTACTGTGAATAAACTGTTCATGTTTGGTACAAGAATTTTGATTCTTCCAAATTGAAAAGGGAATTAGCCACGAATGACAAAAGCAAAACAATTTAATTTGCAAGTCTTCTCGTCACAAAGCTTTTAAAATTCAGGAACAAAAATTATTAGATTGTCAAAACATTAATTTAAACTTGAATATTAATCTGCGTTGTTGAGTCAATATTTATTTTTATTTAAAACAAAACAACCCATCTATTATTGCTGCATTAGGATCATGCCCAACACAGCTGCAAAGGAAATTACATCACAACAAAAACAGTGATAGAATTTAAGAATTAATGGTTTCGTCCACAGCTGCACAAAGCATTTGTGGGGGAACCAGTGCTTTTCCCTTTTGGTTTCAGTCTCTGGAAAAACACAAGTCTAGCTTAAAATGTTTGTTACGTCCTAAATATTTTTATAGGCTCATAAAAATGAATAAAATCAGAGCCAGAGATATGAAAATGTTGGAAACTAAAACTGAGCAGTGAGTGGCCCTACTAGTGTGCTGCACCCGATCTTGGTCCAACATTTTGCAAAAAGTGCTCCAACATTTTGCAAAAAGTGCTCCATTACAGGACCATCCTGGAGTGGTAATCCCACAGGTAATGATGTGGGCAAATGAATAGTCATGCACTTCTAACATGAACTGCCCTGCAGTCAAAACTGGAATTGCTCATATAGATTCTTCTTAGTGGATGAGGGTTTCTTCAACTCCATGACTAGAAAACATACAACCCATGATGAACATTGTCTGCATATGCTACAAATCCTCCACCAGGCAAACCAAAATGAAACCAATACATTAGATATGTATCCACATTTTTTTTTAAATGTAACTGACATTCTCTCCATGACAGAAGTGTGCAAGGGTTATGAGGGCACAGGCTATATTTTACAGCATTCCTGCACCATCAGGTATTCAGAGAGCAAAACCAGCTTCATTCCCATGATCTCTCTCCCACTACTCTACCTCACTGCCTCCACCTTAGCATTCATCTCACGCCGAGCTGCCCAGGCCTTTTTACCAGTTCGGGGAACCTGTTTATCGTTTGCAGCTAGTTTAACCAACCAATTCAAATTTATTGTATGCCGTGAAACTGCCTTGCCAGTTCCTGGAACGTGAATAGAAATTTGAAACCATTGATTCAATTGATTACCAAGAGTAAGCATGTCGCTGACCAGCAAATTCCACAACAAGCCCGCTGCAACCTAGATAAGGATGACCAGGCTGTCCTTGATGAGACACTTTGGGAGACTGACAAATGTTGATGTGTGCGTCTGATCATCATGAATCAGGCACGTGGAGAGATGTAGGCATAATATCAAGAACTGGGTGACTGAGGCAAGGACTGTTACCCATGTAGGTTTGGATGCTCAGTGCAATCGCCAGGATCTTTCCAAAACACTCGGTACAGATCTGTCTAAAAGCGTAACAGACACAATATTTGCTGCAAAAGTCCTAAACCAGGTGTTTTTCCCCCCTTACCGCCAGCTATAAATATAAACTGTTGTCACTCTTTGGCCCCAAGTTTCCACATGATTTGCTCCTGATTTTTCAGAGCAACTGGTGTAGAACGGAGTATCTTAGAAATCGAAATTCTCCACATTTAGTTTGCTCCAGTTCTCGTCAGGTAGAACAGTTTCACTTTGGAACAGAATTTTTTTCAAAAGGGGGCGTGTCCGGCCACTTATGCCTGATTTCAAAGTTTCACGAGTGAAAACTTACTCCAAACTAACTTAGAATGGAGTAAGTGAAGATTTTTGTACGTTCGAAAAAACCTTGTCTACACTTCAGAAAATCAGGCGTAGATTACAAATCAGGCGTAGGGAATGGTGGGGGGGGTGTTTAAAGAGAAGTTTACAAACATTAAACACTTCAGTTTTACAAATAAAGAGCCATCATCAATAATAAATGATAAATACATCAATAAATCAACCAATAAATCAATCCAAAAAATTAATAAGAAATAATTTTTTTTTAAAAATCAAAAATAAAACATTTTCTACTTACCGACTGCAGCACCGGGAGCCCTCCAACAACGTGCCCGTCCCCAGCACCAGATTTACAGGTAGGTGGCGTTGGGTCGGGTCGGGGGGGTGGTGGGAGGGAGGTCGGTTCGGTTCGGGTCGGGGGGAGGGAGGGAGGTTAGGTCGGAGGGAGGGAGGTCAGGTCGGATCCAGTCCGGAGGTGGGGGACGGGGGGCGGGTCCGGTCCGGGGGGGCGAGGAGCGGGTGTCAGGTCCGGGGGCGGGAAGCGGGAGTCGAGTCGGGTCGGGAGGAAGCAGGAGCTGGCCGTGGGAGGAGCCTTATTCACGCAGCCCCAGTGAGGCCATTGGGCCAGGGCTAGGGGCTCTGTGCTTCGGGCCCCTCCCACACAGTTTCGGGCGCCTGGAGCTACTGCACTTGCGTGCCCACTGTAGCGTGCATGTGCAGAGCTCCCGGCACTGTTTTCGGCGCAGGGTCCTAGCTCCGCCCCCTACAGCTCCTGCTGCGCTGCGCCGAGGGCCAGAGGACCTGCAGGGAGGTGGAGAATACGGAGGCTTTTTTTAGGTGCACTTTGTGGCGCGAAAAACGGGCGTCCAGGTCGGGACTGCGCCGTTCTAGGCGCGGCTCGAAACTTGGGCCCTTTGTCCTGGCTGAGTGTACAGGCCAGTGATACGGTCTTTGCACTACCGGCCTCTACAGATCTTCCCAGACATCAGGGAGTAAACAGCCCAAAAACAATGGTCTCAATTTTGGCCAGGAGTGGCTACATTTTTTTTGGTGTAACCTGCTTTTTCTGCCGTAACTTAAAAATCCCCAGTTTCCCCAATCAATTTGCACCAGCGTAACTCAGTTACATTTTTTTTAGGTTAGTATTTTTTCTCAAAAGGGGGCATTACCAGTCACCTACGCCAGTTCTTCCCATTTCGGCAACTTTGGCCAGCTAATAGTTACTCCATTTCTACTTAGACAGGCGTGGTGGCCATCTTGGTGCAGGGAGCCAGTCAGATGCAGGATGATTCACACCTCATTTTATTTCTTCCTCTCAGCCCCTCAATTTGATCTGGCAGCGTAATGTTGGCGAGTGGTGATTCATTGCCCTGGGAACCAACAGGAAGAGAGTTCAGAGGCCGGAGGGCCCAGGGAGCAGCATGTTCTGCAACCTATCGCGGGGCTTGAGAGGTGGATCCTGAGTCGGCCAGTCAGGAGCAGCCAGCGGTAGTCTGAGGGGCCCATAAAAGGGCGCGACCGTCGGGGAGCGGCCACAGGAGCAGCCAGTGGCAGTCAGATGGGCCCATAAAAGGGCGCAACTGTCGGGGAGCGGTCACAGGAGCAGCCAGCGGCAGTTGGAGGGATTCATAAAAGGGCGCGACCATTAGGGAGCAGCCACAGGAGCAGCCATCGGGTGTTCGAGGAGCTAGCTGGTGCAGGGGCAGAAGGTAAACAAAGAAATAAAAATAAATCGAAGTGTGACGTCACAGCCAAGCGGGTAAGTGATTGGCTGGTGGATTGGTCAGTATTTGATCTTTTTCTTCTTTTATCAGTAGAAAACCTTTGGCATTGTTGCCAAATTAAGTTAACCTAGGGGTTAAGTCATGGCAGGAGAGCCCAGACCTGTGACCAGTGTCCCTGACTACTGTGTGTGCAGGAAGTGCGCACATCTGCAGCTCCTGACAGACTGCATTGCGGCACTGAAGCTGCGCATGGACTCACTCTGGAGCATGCGCGATGCTTAGGATGTCGTGAATAGCACCTTTAGTGAGTTGGTCACACCGCAGGTAAAGGTTACTCAGGCAGGTAGGGAATGGGTGACCATCAGGCAGAGCAGTGGAAGGTAGTGCAAGGATCCCCTGCGGTCATCTCCCTGCAAAACAGATACACCATTTTAGGTACCGTTGGGGGAGAGGACTCATCAAGGGAAGGCAGCAGCAGCCAAGTTCATGGCACCATGGGTGGCTCTGCTGCACAGGAGGGTAGGAAAAAGAGTGGGAGAGCTATAGTGATAGGGGATTCTATTGTAAGGAGAAGAGATAGGCGATTCTGTGGCCGCAAACGAGACTCCAGGATGGTATGTTGCCTCCCTGGTGCAAGGGTCAAGGATGTCTCGGAGCGGCTGCAGCGCATTCTGGAGGTGGAGGGGGAGGGGTAACAGCCAGCGGTCGTGGTGCATATAGGTACCAACGATATAGGTAAAAAAATGGGATGAGGTCCTACAAGCTGAATTTAGAGAGCTAGGAGTTAAATTAAAAAATAGGACCTCAAAAGATAGTAATCTCAGGATTGCTACCAGTGCCACGTGCTAGTCAGAGTAGGAATTGCAGGATAGTTCAGATGAATACGTGGCTTGAGGAATGATGCAAGGAGGAGGGATTCAAATTCCTGGGGCATTGGAACCGGTTCTGGGGGAGGTGGGACCAGTACAAACCGGATGGTCTGCACCTGGGCAGGACCGCAACCTATGTCCTAGGTGGAGTGTTTGCCAGTGCTGTTGGGGAGGGGTTAAACTAATATGGCAGGGGAATGGGAACCTATGCAGGGAGGCAGAGGGAAATAAAAAGAGGGCAGAAGCAAAAGATAGGAAGGCGAAAAGCAAGAGTGGAGGGCAGAGAAATCAAGGGCAAAAATCAAAAAGGGCCACATTACAACGTAATACTAAAAGGACAAAGAGTGTTAAAAAAACAAGCCTGAAGGCTCTGAGTCTCAATGCGAGGAGCATTCGTAATAAGGTGGACGAATTAACTGCGCAGATAGCTGTTAATGGGTATGATGTAATTGGGATTACGGAGACATGGCTCCAGGGTAACCAAGGCTGGAAAATCAACATCCAGGGGTATTCAATATTCAGGAAGAATAGATAGGAAGGAAAAGGAGGTGGGGTAGCGTTAATGGTCAAAAGAGGTAAACGCAATAGTAAGGAAGGATATTAGCTTGGATGATGTGGAATTTATATGGGTAGAGCTGCGAAACACCAAAGGGCAGAAAATATTAGTGGGAGTTGTGTACAGACCACCGAACAGTAGTAGGGAGGTTGGGGACGGCATCAAACAGGAAATTAGGGACGCGTGCAATAAGGGTACAGCAGTTATCATGGGTGACTTTAATCTACATATTGATTGGGCTAACCAAACTGGTAGCAATACTGTGGAGGAGGATTTCCTGGAGTGGAAAAGGGATCGTTTTCTGGACCAATTATGTCGAGGAACCAACTAGAGAGCAGGCCATCCTAGATTGGGTCTTGTGTAACGAGAGAGGAGTAATTAGCAATCTGGTCGTGTGTGGCCCCTTGGGGAAGAGTGACCATAATATGGTAGAATTCTTCATTAAGATGGAGAGCAACACAGTTAATTCAGAAACTAGACTCCTGAACTTAAAGAAAGGAAACTTTGATGGTATGAGGCATGACTTGGCTAGGATAGACTGGCGAATGATACTTAAAGGGTTGACGGTGGATAAGCAATGGCAGACATTTAAAGATCATATGGATGAATTACAACTATTGTACATCCCTGTCTGGCGTAAAAATAAAACAGGAAAGGTGGCTCAACTGTGGCTAACAAGGGAAATTAGGGATAGTGTTAAATTCAAGGAAGAGGCATATAAATTAGCCAGAAAAAGCAGCAAACCTGAGGACAGGGAGAAATTTAGAATTCAGCAGAGGAGGACAAAGGGTTTAATTAGGAGAGGGAAAATAGAGCATGAGAGTAAGCTTGCAGGAAACATGAAAACTGACTGCAAAAGCTTCTATAGATATGTGAAGAGAAAAAGATTAGTGAAGACTAACGTAGGTCCCTTGCAGTCAGAATCAGGTGAATTCATAACGGGGAACAAGGAAATTGCAGTCCAATTGAGCAAATACTTTGGTTCTATCTTCACTAAGGAAGACACAAATAATCTCCCGAAAATACTAGGGGACCGAGGGTCTAACGAGAAGGAGAAACCTAGGGAAATCCTTATTAGCCAGGAAATGGTGTTAGGGAAACTGATGTGACTGAAGGCCGATAAATCCCCAGAGCCTGATAGTCTGCATCCCAGAGTACTTAAGGAAGTGGCCCTAGAAATAGTAGATGCATTGGTGGTCCTTTTCCAAAATTCCATGGACACTGGATCAGTACCTATGGATTGGAGGGTAGCTAATGTAACCCCACTTTTTAAAAAAGAGAGAGAGAAAACAGGGAATTTTCGACTGGTTAGCCTGACATCGGTGGTGGAGAAAATGCTGGAATCAATTATTAAAGATGTAATAGCAGCGCATTTGGAAAGCAGTGACAGAATCGGTCCAAGTCAGCATGGATTTATGAAAGGGAAATCATGCTTGACAAATCTTCCAGAGTTTTTTGAGGACGTGTTGAGTGGATAAGGGAGAACCAGTGGATGTGGTGTATTTGGACTTTCAAAAGGCTTTTGACAAGGTCTCACACAAGAGATTAAAGCACATGGTATTGGGGGTAATGTATTGACGTGGATAGAGAACTGGTTGGCAGACAGGAAGCAAAGAGTGGGAATGAACGGGTCCTTTTCAGAATGGCAGGCAGTGACTCGTGGGGTGTCGCAAGGTTCAGTGCTTGGACCCCAGCTATTTACAATATACATGAATGATTTAGACAAAGGAATTGAATGCAATATCTCCAAGTTTGCAGATGACACTAAGCTGGGTGGCAGTGTGAACTGTGAGGAGGATGCCAAGAGGCTGAAGGGTGACTTGGACGGGTTAGGTGAATGGGCAAATGCATGGCAGATGCACTATAATGTGGATAATTGTGAGGTTATCCACTCTGGTGGCAAAAACAGGAAGGCAGATTATTATCTGAATGGTGACAGATTAATAAAAGGTGCAACAAGACCTGGGTGTCATGGTACATCAGTCACTGAAGGTAGGCATGCAGGTACAGCAGGCAGTAAAGAAAGCAAATGGCATGCTGGCCTTCATAGCAAGAGGATTTGCGTATAGGAACAGGGAGGTCTTACTGCAGTTGTACAGGGCCTTGGTGAGACCATACCTCGAGTATTGTGTGCAGTTCCGGTCTCCTAATCTAAGGAAGGATGTGCTTGCTATTGAAGGAGTACAGTGAAGGTTCACCAGACCGACTACCGGGATGGTAGGACTGACATATGAAAAAAGACTGGATCGGCTAGGCTTATACTCACTGGAATTTAGAAGAATGAGAGGGGATTTAATAGAAACATATAAAACTGGACTGGACAGGTTAGTTGCGGGAAGAATGTTCCCAATGTTGGAGAAGTTCAGAACCAGGGGTCACAGTCGAAGGATAAGGGGTAAGCCATATAGGACCGAGATGAGGAGAAACCTTTTCACCCAGAGAGTGGTGAACCTGTGGAATTCTCCATCACAGAAAGTTGTTGAGTCCAGTTCGTTGGATATATTCAAAAGGGAGTTAGATGTGGCCCTTACGGCTAAGGGGATCAGGGGTTATGGAGAGAAGGCAGGAGTGGGGTACTGAAGTTGCATGATTAGCCATAATCAAATTGAATGGCGGTGCAGACTCGAAGGGCTGAATGGCCTGCAACTGCACCTATTTTCTATGTTTCTATGTCTGTGGCCAATTGAGAAAATCCTTGCAGAGTTAAAGAAATCGGCACAGGTAGGTACATCGGAGGCCATTCGGCCTGGGATAGGGACGGGAAGCGGAGAGGACCTGCACCTAATTTCTGAACAAATATTTTGTATCAGTCTTTACAGTAGAGGCCACTAACAATATTCCGACAGTGGATAATCTATTGGGGGGGGGCGCCACTTAACACAATCACAATCACTAATGAGGTGGTACTCAGTAAGATAATGGAGACGAAAGGCAGATAAATCCCCTGGACCTGATGGCTTGCATCCTAGGGTCTTAAGAGAAGTAGCGGCAGGGATTGTGGTTTCATTGGCTGTAATTTATCAAAATTACCTGGATTCTGGGGAGGTCCCAGCAGTTTGGAAAACTGCAAACGTCCCTATTTAAAAAAGGAGGCAGACAAAAAGCAGGAAACTATAGACCAGGGCATTTGGAAAAGCAAAATTCGGTCAGCCAGAGTCAGCATGGATTTATGACGGAGAAGTCATGTTTGACAAATTTGCTGGAGTTCTTTGAGGATGTAACGAGCAGGGTGGATAAAGGGGAACCAGTGGATGTGGTGTATTTGGACTTCCAGAAGGCATTTGACAAGGTGCCACATAAAAGGTTACTGCACAAGATAAAAGTTCACGGGGTTGGGGGTAATATATTAGCATGGATAGAGGATTGGCTAACTAACAGAGAACAGAGAGTTGGGCTAAATGGTTCATTCTCTAGTTGGCAACCTGTAACTAGTGGGATGCCACAGGGATCAGTGCTGGGACCCCAACTATTTACAATCTATATTAACGACTTGGAAGAAGGGACTGAGTGTAACGTAACCAAGATACAAAGAAAAGCAATGTGTAAGGATGACACAATCTGTCTATGCCCTTTTGCAGATTTTTTAAGTGAGTGGGCAGATCTGGCAGATGGAACATAATGTTGGAAAGTGTGAGGTCATGCACTTTGGCAGAAAAAAAAAATCAAAGAGCAAGTTATTATTTAAATGGAGAAAGATTGCCAAGTGCCACAGTACAGCGGGACCTGGGGGTACTTGTGCATGAAACAAAAAAGGATAGTATGCAGGTACAGCAAGTGATCAGGAAGGCCAATGGTATCTTGGCCTTTATTGCAAAGGGGATGGAGTATAAAAGTAGGGAAGTCTTGCTACAGCTATATAAGGTATTGGTGAGGTCACACCTGGAATACTGCGTGCAGTTTTGGTTTCCATATTTACAAAGAATATATTTGCTTTGGAGGCAGTGGCCTCCTGGTGCGTTGTCCCGCCCCGAGCCCAGGCCGAGTGGCCGCCCGCACTGGCCCGCTGCCTTCCCGGGCCGAGTGCAGAAAGCTGAATTGCAGTTTGAAGATGAAGGTAGGACTTCAATTTTTTATTTCTTATAGAATTGTTCTTCTGCAGTAGTTTTTGTTTGCAAACATTGCTAAGGGTAAGGCTTGGTTGGTTTAGAACATAAGAACATAAGAAATAGGATCAGGTGTAGGCCATACAGCCCCTCGAGCCTGCTCCGCCATGGTTGATCTGATCATGGACTGCGCACTTCCCCGTCCACTCCCCATAACCCTTTTCTTTCGGTAGGAAACATTTGGCATTGACGTAAGTAAGTAAGTAAGTAAGTAAGAACTAAAAGTAAATATATGTGATTATTATCGAAGGAGAACCAGTTCATGAAATCAGCTATTTGCTGAGTAGTTTCTGGGTGTGTTTTGCAAAGGTTTAGAGTTCAGTTCTACTTGATAGTTGTGGGTATACCTAGAGGGATGGCAGTGCAGCTCAGTCACGTGGATTGCACATCCTATGGCATGTGGTAAATCCTAGATGCTTCGTGCAGCCGGGATGACCACATGTGCAGGAGGTATCTCCGGCTGCACCAACTCGAGCTCCGTGGTTTGGAGCTTGAGCTGCGGCTGAAATGCAACCCAGGGTATTAAAAGAGATGGCGGAAGTTATAGCAGATGCATTCGTTATAATCTACCAAAATTCTCTGGACTCTGGGGAGGTACCAGCGGATTGGAAAGCAGCTAATGAAACGCCTCTGTTTAAAAAAAGGGGGCAGACAAAAGGCAGGTAACTTTCGACCGGTTAGTTTAACATCTGTCGTGGGGAAAATGCTTGAAGCTATCATTAAGGAAGAAATAGCAGGACATCTAGATAGGAATAGTGCAATCAAGCAGACGCAACATGGATTCATGAAGGGGAAATCATGTTTAACTATTTTACTGGAATTCTTTGAAGATATAACGAGCATGGTGGATAGAGGTGTACCGATGGATGTGGTGTATTTAGATTTCCAAAAGGCATTCGATAAGATGCCACACAAAAGGTTACTGCAGAAGATAAAGGTACGCGGAGTCAGAGGAAATGTATTAGCATGGATAGAGAATTGGCTGGTGAACAGAAAGCAGAGAGTCGGGATAAATGGGTCCTTTTCAGGTTGGAAATCGGTGTTTAATGGTGTGCCACAAGGATCGGTGCTGGGACCACAACTGTTTACAATATACATAGATGACCTGGAAGAGGGGACAGAGTGTAGTGTAACAAAATTTGCAGATGACACAAAGATTAGTGGGAAAGCGGGTTGTGCAGAGGACACAGAGAGGCTGCAAAGAAATTTAGATAGGTTAAACGAATGGGCTAAGGTTTGGCAGATGGAATACAATGTCGGAAAATGCGAGGTCATCCACCTTGGGGGAAAAAAAACAGTAAAAGGGAATATTATTTGAATGGGGAGAAATTACAACATGCTGCGGTGCAGAGGGACCTGGGGGTCCTTGTGCATGAATCCCAAAAAGTTAGTTTGCAGGTGCAGCAGGTAATCAGGAAGGCGAATGGAATGTTGGCCTTCATTGCGAGAGGGATGGAGTATAAAAGCAGGGAGGTCCTGCTGCAACTGTATAGGGTATTGGTGAGGCCACACCTGGAGTATTGCGTGCAGTTTTGGTCACCTTACTTAAGGAAGGATATACTAGCTTTGGAGGGGGTACAGAGACGATTCACTAGGCTGATTCCGGAGATGAGGGGGTTACCTTATGATGATAGATTGAGTAGACTGGGTCTTTACTCGTTGGAGTTCAGAAGGATGAGGGGTGATCTTATAGAAACATTTAAAATAATGAAAGGGATAGACAAGATAGAGGCAGAGAGGTTGTTTCCACTGGTCGGGGAGACTTGAGCGAGGGGGCACATCCTCAAAATACGGGGGAGCCAATTTAAAACCGAGTTGAGAAGGAATTTCTTCTCCCAGAGGGTTGTGAATCTGTGGAATTCTCTGCCCAGGGAAGCAGTTGAGGCTAGCTCATTGAATGTATTCAAGTCACAGATAGATAGATTTTTAACCAATAAGGGAATTAAGGGTTATGGGGAACGGGCAGGTAAGTGGAGCTGAGTTCATGGCCAGATCAGCCATGATCTTTTTGAATGGCGGAGTAGGCTCGAGGGGCTAGATGGCCTACTCCTGGTCATAATTCTTATGTTCTTATTAGTCACCACGGTGCATCCGCGCGACTGAGAGCAACGTGGATAGCACATTTCTTGAGGCGGTCACCCCACAGCTTAAGACTGTGCAGGCAGATAGGGTTTGGGTGACCCCTGGACAGAAGAGGAGAACTCGGCAGATAGTGCAGGAGTCCCATGAGTCCATCTTGCTCTCCAACCGATATTCTGTTGAGTGCCGGTGGGGGCGATCGTGGCCTCTGCAGCCAGAACCAAGTTCACGTCACCATGGGTGGCTCAGCTGCACAGCAGAGGTGGGGGGGGGGGGGGGGGAAGGTGGAGGCGGAGAGGAAAAAGAATGGAAGAACTATAGTAGTAGGGGATTCCATTGTCAGGGGAGCAGCCAGGTGTTTCTGCGGTCGCAGACGTGACTCCAGGATGGTATGTTGCCTCCCTGGTGCCAGGATCAAGGATGTCACTGAGTGGCTGCAGGGCATTCTGGGGGGAGAGGGCAAGCAGCCAGAGGTACCAATGACATAGGTAGTAAGAGGGATGAGGTCTTGAAGGCAGAGTTTAGGGAGCTAGGAGAGAGATTAAAAAGCAGGATCTCAAAGATAGTAATCTCCGGATTACTCCCAGTGCCACAAGCTAGTGAGTACAGAAATAGGAAGATAGAGCAAATGAATACGTGGTTGGAGAGATGGTGCAGGCGGGAGGGCTTTCGATTCCTGAGACATTGGGACCGCTTCTGGGGAGGTGGGTGGGACCTGTACAAGCCGGATGGGTTGCACCTCAACAGAGCCGGGACCAATATCCTCGCGGGGTGGGGCGGGGGGAGGCGGTTTGCTAGTGCTGTTGGGGAGGGTTTAAACTTGCTTGGCAGGGGAATGGGAACCTGAGAGTTGATTCAGTAGGGAGGGGAGAAAAGCAGAAATTAGAAAGCAAAAAGAAAGAAAGTGAGTTTGAAGGAGAGAGGAAACAAGCAGGAAAAAAGGGTAAAATAACAAGTTTAAAGGCACTTTGTCTAAATGCACGTAGCATTTATAACAAAATAGATGAGTTGATGGCACAAATTGAGACAAATGGGTATGATCTGATAGCCATTACAGAGACGTGGTTGCAAGGTGACTAGGACTGGGAATTAAATATTCAGGGGTATTTGACAATCTGGAAGGACAGACAGAACGGAAAAGGAGGTGGCGTAGCTCTATTGATAAAGGATAGAATCAATGCAATAGTGAGAAACAATACATGCGCAAAGGATCAGGATGTCGAAACAGTTTGGGTGGAGATAAGGAATAATAAGGGGAAAAAGTCACTGGTGGGCGGAGTATATAGGCCCCCTAACAGTAGCAACTCTGTTGGTCGGAGCATAAACCAGGAAATAGTGGGGGCTTGTAAAAAGGAAACAGCAATAATCATGGGTGATTTTAACCTCCATATTGATTGGACAAATCAAATTGGTCAGGGTAGCCTTGAGGAAGCGTGCATAAGGGGCGGGTTCCTTGAGCAGTATGTAACGGAACCAACCAGGGGGCAGGCTATCCTAGATCTGGTCCTGTGTAATGAGACAGGATTAATAAACAATCTCCTTGTAAAGGATCCCCTTGAAATGAGTGATCGTAGCATGATTGAGTTTCAAATTCAGATGGAGGGTGAGAAAATTAGATCTCTAACCAGCATACTAAGCTTAAATAAAGGAGACTATGAAGGTATGAGGGCAGAGTTGACTAAAGTGGACTGGGAAAACAGATTGAAGTGTGGGATGGTTGGTTAAATGTACACTACTGTTCAAGACATATTTCACAACTCTCAAGAAAAATATATTCCAGTAAAGAGGAAAACAAGGGCACACAAAGTGGCCAAAACTAGTGGGAGGACAGAAGATTGGGAAGCTTTTAAAAGAATGACTAAAAAATGATTAAGAAAGGAAAGATAGACTATGAAAGTAAACTAGCACAAAATATAAAAACAGTAAGAGTTTCTATAGGTATATAAAAAGGAAAAGAGTAGCTAAAGTAAATGTTGGTCCCTTAGAGGACGAGACCGGGGAATTAGTAATGGGGAACATCGAGATGGCAGAAACTCGAAGCAAGTATTTAGTCTCAGTTTTTACGGTAGAGGACACTAACAATATTCCAACAGTGGATAGTCAAGGGGCTATAGGAGGGGAGGAACTTAACACAATCACAATCACTAAGAAGGCAGTGCTCAGTAAGATAATGGGACTAAAGCCAGATAAATCTCCTGGACCTGATGTTTTGCATCCTCGGGTCTTAAGAGAAGGGATTGTGGATGCATTGGTTGTAATTTACCAAAATTTCCTGGATTCTGGGAAGGTCCCAGCAGATTGGAAAACTGCAAATGAAACCCCATATTCAAAAAAGGAGGCAGACAAAAAGCAGGAAACTATAGACCAGTTAGCCTAACATCTGTGGCTGGGAAAATGTTGGGAGTCCATTATTAAAGAAGCAGTAACAGGACATTTGGAAAAGCAAAATTTGGTCAGGCAAAGTCAGCATGGATTTATGAAGGGGAAGTCATGTTTGGCTAATTTGCTGGAATTCTTTGAGGATGTAACGAATAGGGTGAATAATGGAGAACCAGTGGATGTGGTGTATTTGGACTTCCAGAAGGCATTTGACAAGGTGCCACACAAAAGGTTACTGCACAAGATAAACATTCACAGGGTTGGGGGTAATATATTAGCATGGATAGAAGACTGGCTGACAAACAGAAAAGAGAGAGTCGGGATAAATGGTTCATTCTCTGGTTGGCAAACAGTAACGAGTGGGGTGCCACAGGGATCAGTGCTGGGACCCCAACTATTTACAATCTATATTAACGACTTGGAAGAGGGAATTGAGTGTAACGTAGCCAAGTTTGCTGACGATACAAAGATGGGAGGAAGGGCAATGTGTGACGAGAACATAAAGAGGTTGCAGGAGGACATAGACAGGCTAAGTGAGCGGGCAAGAATTTGGCAGATGGAGTATAATGTTTGAAAGTGTGAGATCATGCACTTTGGCAGAAAAAAATCAAAGAGCAAGTTATTATTTAAATGGAGAAAGATTGCAAAGTGCCGCTGTACAGCGGGACCTGGGGGTACTTGTGCATGAAACACAAAAGGTTAGTTGCAGGTACAGCAAGTGATCAGGAAGGCCAATGGAATCTTGGCCTTTATTGCAAAGGGGATGGAGTATAAAAGCAAGGAAGTCTTGTTACAGCTGTACAGGGTGTATTGGTGAGGCCACACCTGGAATAATGCGGCAGTTTTGCTTTCCATATTTACGAAAGGATATACTTGCTGTGGAGGCAGTTCAGAGAAGGTTCACTAGGTTGATTCCGGGGATGAGGGGGTTGACTTGTGAGGAAAGGTTGAGTAGGTTGGGCCTCTACTCATTGGAATTCAGAAGAATGAGAGGCGATCTTATAGAAACATATAGGATTATGAGGGGGCTTGACAAGGTGGATGCAGAGAGGATGTTTCCACTGGTGGAGGAAACGAGAACTATAGGGTATGATCTTCGAATAAGGGGCCGCCCATTTAGAACTGAGCTGAGGAGAGATTTCTTCTCAGAGGGTTGTGAATCTGTGGAATGCGCTGCCTCAGAGAGCTGTGGAAGCTGGGACATTGAATAAATTTAAGACAGAAATAGACAGTTTCTTAAACGATAAGGGGATAAGGGGTTATGGGGAGCGGGCAAGGAAGTGGAGCAAAGTCCATGATTGGATCAGCCTTGATCTTCTTGAATGGCGGAGCAGGCTCGAGGGGCCTTATGGCCTACTCTTGCTCCTGTTTCTTGTGTTCTTATCCTCTTATCATTTAAGAAACTGTCTATTTCTGTCTTAAATTTACACATCTGGGAACATACATAAGCGGCGCAACTCCAGTAAGTGCGCCAAAAATTGGGCTCGGCCAAAATTGAGCCCAATGTCACTATTCTAAGGAAACATGCATCAACTTGAGTGGTGCCTTTTGGTTTTGCTGTTAATGTTCTGCAATCTGCCCCATCATTATTATCATAGGCAGTCCCTCGAAATTGAGGAAGACTTGTTTCCACTCCAAAAATGAGTTCTCAGGTGACTGAGCAGTCCAATTCGGGAATTACAGTCTCTGTTGCAGGTGGGACAGACAATCGTTGAAGGAATAGGTGGGTGAGGAGTCTCGTTTGCCGCACGCTCTTTCCGCTGCCTGCACTTGTTTTCTCCAAGCTCTCGGCGACGAAACTCGAAGTGCTCAGCGGCCTCCTGGATGCTCTTCCTCCACTTAGGGCGGTCTTTGACCAGGGATTCCCAGGTGTCAGTGGGGATGTTGCACTTTATCAAGGAGGTTTTGAGGATGTCCTTGAAATGTTTCCTCTGCCCACCTGGGGTTCGCTTGCCACTATGTAAATGGAGCAACAGAGGCTTGCGCACCTAATATTGTATGTGCAAACTCCTAACTGTGAGAAGCAACATTTTATGTATTTTTCTTTTACATCATTTCCTCACGATGCACTCATACAATTTCCTCCTTGACAATAAACAAAAATAATGTAATTGTCCTCAAAATATTTTATAACTGTCTCCTATCTCGGACGTCAATTGTCTTTAATGGTATTGATGAAGTCTGAAAATGTCGGTCTCCTCCCTTTCTCCCTACCTCTCTCTCTCCCTCCCTCTCCATCACTTTTTCTTCAAGTACTGGATGCCATAATACTCCTGGGACATTTGTCCTGGAGAGTAAAAAATATGACAAGGATGACAGGTAAAAATCTGAAGCACTCCATGGTTTCACTCACACTGGAAGATGCTATTTTGCTCATTTTTCCCTTCGTAGTTTTGTTCATTGCTCCAGCATTCGCATCCTGGGCCATCATCTCCAAATATGCAGAATACAGGTCTAATTGAAAAGGCACACACTGCCTCCACTAATCAGCAATGATTAACAAGGAAGGCTTTTGTAGCCAACACAAACATTTCAACAAAGCATAAGAAATTTGCACCAGCAGGAAGCAAACATACATGGGAACTAAATATTATTTCTCTTGAATCTCAGCACCATGAATGGAACTGGTGACAAAAGTGGCCTGTAATGCTATACATAGCACAGGAAGGGACATCATGTGACAGGACACATGGCTGCATTATTCCAGACAAGGGGAAGCGTACTTACTGACCTTAGTCCATAGGCCATAGTGGGAAAAATGCAAAACAGAAGAGAAAATGAACTTCCTCGTTAATATGCAACATGTCCCAATTCCAAATTTTAAGTTGATGTCATTCTCTGGTTCCTCTTTTCCTCACCCTTGCAACTACGACACACTTAAGTTCACATTTTTCAGGAACATTTTACAACATTGCTAAACTGGTGATTTTCTATTTTTCTTTTTAAAATAAGTAGCAGTAACCTTTTTTTGCACCTTCAGTTATGCCAGAATAAGGAAAGGATCAGCAAACAAGGTGACTATTCTCGAACATTTTACAAAGGGAACACAAGGGCAATGTGGTAGGTCCTTCTTGCAGTTCACTCACTGAACGAAAAAAAACCTTCCATTTATATAGTGCCTTTCATGACCTCAGGATGTCCCAAAGCACTTTACTTTCAATAAAGTGTAGACGTAGCTGTAACGTAGGAAATGCAGCAGTCAAGCAAGCACCCACAAACAGCTATGTAATGAATAACCAGATTATCTGTTTTCGGTGTTTATTGAAGGATAAATGTTGGTCAGGACACCAAGACAATTCTCATGATCTTCTTTGAATAGTGCCGTGGGATCTTTTACATTCACCTGAGAGCAGACAAGGCCTCGGGTTGAAGGCCTTATCCAAAAGACAGTACCTCAAGACAATGCAGCATTGTCTTGTACTGCACTGAAAGTGTCAGCCCATCTTATGTGCTCAAGTCTCACTGGTCCTGAAATTCCTGGAGAGGGGAGGGCCACTGCACCATCCTAAGTGCAGTGGAGTGGATCCACCCAAGCCCAGGCCAGAGTAGACAGATCGCCAGGGGTGGGGCGTGGTTTTACAGGTAAGCTTGTCGGACCTGGAGGAAACACTCCTTCCTGGTCCACAAGCAGGTAAAACCTTCCTGGGAAACCCAGCCGACTATGGTTAAAAATAGTCACTTAAAATGGAGACACACCGCCTCCTTCAAAGGTTTTGATGACTGCTCGCAGGAGGCGAGTCAATCAGTCATCTGCCCTCGTCCCGCCTCCTAAAGTCGGACAGGGATGGATGAGAGGTGGGTTGGGCTCCCGTTTCAGATTTTTAAGCTGTTAACCCCCAACGCAAACCCAACCCGCCCATTCTTGGGTGTTAAAATTACTCCATCTCAAATCCTGGGGACAGGGTCATTTGCATATCTGGTTTCGGGCACACTGGCATCTGCAAGATGACATCAGCATCGCCCATCCCAACCTGATCCACCTTTGCAAGACGGAGCTGCACCTTGCTGCTCTCCCTGCAGTCTCCTCAAAACCCAACCATGCCAAAGAAAAATGTGTTTTTGGCCAAGTCTTGGGGTCTTCAAAAGGACTTAAAGGGATTCGGGCTAGGATTCAGAATTACTCAAGAGACCCCATGTACAGATAACATTAAGAGAATTGATTGTTATGCCTCCACAATCAAATTGGCTGACAAAGCTCAACAAAATCTTAAATGTGAAGAATACTCACTTAAGCAAGATATCAGAGAACAGTTAAATTAATTTCATACCATTAAGAAAAGAGCAGTTAAATTGTTGCATGTCCTGAAAATTTAATGGATCCAAAAAACTGTCTTAAGATGTGACAGGTCTTAGTAATGTCCCAATGTTTGTGATCATGAGACTAAAACACAAAACAGCTGGGAAGTCTTTTGATTTGTGCTGGCACTTTGTATAATTCAATACAGTTCTAAGCAAAGCCAGATGTTTACTTGTGCACAGATAAATTGCTTCTGATAGTAAAACTCTTAACACTCCCTAGCGCATGTTGCTTTGAAATGACATATCTATTGTTCTATTTTCTTCATCCCCGCGTCCCCCCTCCCCCCCACGGAAATAACATTATCCTGTAGCACCAGATACATATCCTCCTTCCTGTCTGCTTTTTCCAACTTCCCATCTCTCTTTTAGTCAGTTTAGCGGAAGTCCAAGTCTTATTCTTTAAGATATATATTATTGTCTCAGGGTTTACATTAATACAAAAGGCATTCTTTTCAAAAATGGAAAGTTCGATTGCTGCTTTTATACCATGCAAGACTTGTGCTCTTACTGCTAGTCCCCAACGCAAGGTTTCACGCAGCCAGTTGCAACTCAACAACTTGCGTTCACGTAGTACCTCTAATGTAGAAAAACATCCCAAGACGCTTAACTCAATGGTTAACCGTCTAAATTCCTTAAGCATGATTGCGAAGATGTTCACACACTGAGTCCAATGCAAGCAAAGTATAAAAGCAGCTTATAACCCTCAGTAACAATAATAAAACCACAATAAAATAAAATCTAAGACATTCTAGAAACACCCTTAAGGTAGAAAAACATATGTTGCTTCAGTTTACAAAAAGGTGCTAATGAAGATGATGCACACATTAAATATAGAAAAGCAGCAAAACTGAATAAAAGTTAAAGATTTCTAGGCTTAGCGTTCTTTAGACATCTCTCCAAGCTGCATTTTCTACCAACTTTTTTTTGGGGGGGGGGGGGGGGGGGGGGTGTTATGTATCTGAAGTTTTGGTTGCATTCCGCAGCACGTTTGCTTTTCACTAAAGTGTTTATTAAATGTTATACATGTTATTTTTAATGAGAAGATTTTCTGATGCCAACAGAGAACCTAAGATTGAGCTAGGTTCCATCACCAACCCGTTTTAGTTAAATGTTCACATTTAGAAACAAAGATCAGCTGTGCAGTTCACCTTCACTTACATAAATAAAGATCCATTGTTAACATTTTACTGATTAGGTTGCATTTTGATCGGTCTATCATTTAGGCATGATCAAGCCGACAAGCTGCAGTGAGCCTAAAATCTAACCAGACCCATGTTAGCTGATTGCTCTAAAAAGATAGAACTTCAGTTGCAATTATAGTACTGGGCCCAGGGGCAGCATGGGCCAGCTCACACTGCGGTATGTGTGCGCACTAGGTCCGTGCAGCAGAGCTGGTCTCCGGTCGTCTTGGTTAATCCTTGCCAAGACCTAGCTCGGTCAGGCCCGCGTGATGGCTGGTGTGCAGCGGCCACCACACGTTAAAAAAATCCACGTACAGGCATCTTCCACCCTTCAAGATGTAGTTCGGGACCTGGAATATTATGTCCTTCATTGAAACATCTGTGAACGCATTCCTTTTGGGAGTGGAAGCAAGTCATCCTCGATACGAGGGACTGCCTATGATGATGATGATGACTGTAAATAGAATTGGGAAGGTGGTCCAGAACAAGTAGGGCAGTATAACTTAACCAACTCATTAGAATATATAGTGGCCTGAAAAATTAAGCTTTTAAATTGGACAAAAGGAACACTGCATTGCTTTGAAAACAGCAGCTCCTTTCAGAACACAAATTGATGGTTGCTCAGCACCATAGCAACTGTTGTTATGTGACACAAAAAGATCCAGACCTCCCTTTCCATACAGATCTTTTAGGACATATCGAAAAAGACATCAATTTTGTTACAGTATTTTGCTTAAGTAGACTTAAAAAGAGACTTCCGTAAACATTTCTAAACCAAACAAAATACTAAACTGCTGTTTCAAACTGTATATTTTATCAAACTGCATTTCTTCATTTTTCCCCCAATATTGTTGCTACGTCTCTCAACAACCACAAAACTTCTCGCCATGTCTGCCGTGTGAATTGGAAGGTGTGAATTTGTGGATTTAGCCTGCCTTGCCAGTACTCAACAATGAATCCTATCAAAGATTTTAATGGCAAAGCTGAGTACAAGGAAACAATCATGAAGTAAACAAAATGTAGCCAATTGTATGAAGAAAAACTTGTATGTTACAAGATGAATTTACCAACAACAAAGTAGTCCCCAACACGTCCTAGGGGGTTCTTAACCACCACTTTATAGATTCGAACCTTATCAATAAGACCAAATATCAAAAAGTGGAAATCATTACATAGGATTACATAGGATATACGACACAGAAACAGACATTCGGTGCAACCAGTCCATGTTAGCGTTTATGCTCCACTCGAGCCTCCTCCCATCTTTCCTCATCTAAATCTATCAGCATAACCCTATTCCCTTTCCTTCATATGCCTGTCTAGCCTCCCCTTAAATGCATCTATACTATTCGCTTCGCTTCAACCACTCCCTGTGGTAGAGAGTTCCAACTTCTCACCACTCTTTGGGTAAAGAATTTTCTTCTGAATTCCCTATTGGATTTTTTGGTGACTATCTTATATTGATGGCCTCTAGTTGTGCTCTTCCCCACAAATGGAAACATTCTCTCTGTATCCACTCTATCAAAACCTTTCATAATTTTAAAGACCTCTATTAGGTCACCCCTCCGCCTTGTTTTTTTCAAGAGAAGAGAGACCCAGCCTGTTCATCCTTTCCCGATATGTATACCCTCACATTTCTGGTATCATCTTGTAAATCCTCTCTGCACCCTCTCCAGTGCCTCTATATCCTTTGTATAATATGGCGACCAGAACTGTACGCAGTACTCCAAGTGTGGTCTAACCAAGGTTCGATACATAATTGGATGCTTGCAATAATCAGGTATGCTGTAGGTTCGATTAAAAAAAACTGTACATACTTCAAAAGGTGAATACACGGAAGTAGATGGGAGATAGTTGGACTGCCCTTTTGACCTAACAATTACAAAATCATGCAGCAACTCATGTTGCCCATGTACACACACATCAATTTTCACAAGGAAATCTGTACCCATCCTTTCTCCTTCTGATTAAAAAGAGCTATACTTCTGCGAAGGCACCATTCTTTGGGGCTTTGCTGCGACTGATGCAAGGACAAATGGGATGCCACGAGAAGGAATGCACCACTTGTTGCAACCAGTATTTTCACTCAAACTTCTCTCAAGTGATCAAGCTCCGAATCATAATCAAGTTCCACAAAAATGAAGCGAAGAAAAAGTCTCACTATGACCCATCCCAAGCTGAGTGAGTGGGTAGCCTGCACCAAGGAGAGAAATCTTGGAGCAGGCTCCCCATTCAGTTGGGGTTGGGTTATGGCAAGACTTTGCCTTTCCCTAACTTTTGTAAAAGCTTGATCTTTAATAATACTGTCAAACCATGTTTTCAGGTATGTTTACCAGTGTGACTCTGATGATGACCATGGTAACATCAACAAAATAGACCACTGTCCAATGATCCAGGCTAATAAAAATAACAATTTTTATTTATATAGCGCCTTTAACATAGTACAACGTCCCAAGGTGCTTCACAATGGTGTTACAGACAAACAGATAAATTTGACACCAAGCCACAGAAGAAATTAAGGCAGATGAACAAAAGCTTGTTTAAAGAGGTAGGTTTTAAGGAGCGTCTTAAAGAAGGAAAGAGAGGTAGCGAGGCGGAGAGGTTTAGTGAGAGAGTTCCAGTGCTTAGGACCCAGGGAGCTGAAGGCACGGCCACCAATGGTTGAGCAGTTATAATGAAGGATGTTCAAGAGGCCAGAATTTGAGGAGCGCAGACATCTTGTGGGGTTGTGAGGCTGAAAGATTACAGAGATAGGGAGGGGCAAGGCCATGGAAGGATTTGTAAACAAGGATGAGAATTTTGAAATCGAAGCATTGGATAACTGGGAGCCAATGTAGATCAGAAAGCACAGGGGTGATGGGTGATCTTGACTTGGTGCAGGTTAGTACACGGGCTGCTGAGTTTTGGATGACTTCAAGTTTGCGTAGTGTAGAATGTGGAAGGCCGGCCAGGAGTGAGTTGGAGTAGTCAAGTCTAGAGGTAACAAAGGCATGAATGAGGTTTTCAGCAGCAGAAGAGCTGAGGCGGGCAATGTTAGAGGTGGAAAAAAGTGGTTTTAGTTATGCCGTGGATATGTGGCTGGAAACTCATTTCGGGGTCAAATAAGGGATAAAGTAAAATAGAATTGGACAGCACAGTGCATTGGAAACCCAGTCTGTTGTACCATGGAATGAAAGGATACTGATTTGAACTTTCAGTCTGCCTCGATAAAATATCAATCTTAGGTCAACATCAAGTTTCAAATGTATGCTAGCGACATCCAGCTCTACCTCACCACCATCTCATGTGACCCCATTCACTGCATCTGATTTGTCACGCTGCTTATCCGACATCCAGTACGAGATGAGCAGAAATTTCCTCCAATTAAATATTGGGAAGTCCGAAGCCATTGCCTTCGGTTCCCACCATAAACTTTGTTTCCTAGCCACCAACTCCATCTCTGTCATTAGCCACTGTCTGAGGCTGAACCAGACAATTCACACTCTTGGTGTCCTATTTGACCCTTAGCTAAGATTCCGACCCATATCTTCTCCATTATCAAGACCGCCTACTCCCACCTCCATAACACTGACCATCTCCTCCCTTGCCTCAGCTCATCTGCTGCTGAAACCTTCAGCCATGCCTTTGTTAAGTCAATACTTGACCCTTTGACTATTCCATACTTGACTACTTGAGCACATTCAAAATTCTGCTACCTGTATCCTAACTCTCACTACGTCCTGTCCACCCATCACCCCAGTTTACATTGACTTACATAGACTCCTAGTCAGGCAATACCTTGATTTTAAAATTCTCAATCTTGTTTTTAAATCCCTTTCTATCTCTGCAACCTCCACCAGCCCAACAATCCTCCGAGATCTCTGCACTCCGCCAATTTTGGCCTCATGCCTTCAGCTACCTAAGCCATAAACTCTGGAATTCCCTCCTTATACCTCTCTCTTCCTTTAAGACACTTCTTAAAACTTATCTCTTTGACCAACCTGTCCCAATAGCTCATCCAGCTTGGTGTCAAATTTTGGTTCATAACGCTGCTGTGAAGCAATTTCCTTCGTGAAAGGCGCTTTATTATACAAGTTTGTTGGTCTTGAGTTGCTGTGGAAAGTTGTCAAGCAGAAATTAATCATAGCAGGGAAAATGGGAGGTTAAAGCACCCTAAAGTTCTGATGTTTCCAGTTTCAGGAAAATGTGGAGAGACACCTTAAAAGAGCTTAACCCCAGCAACTCAGCTGGATTATGGCAAGACTCAAAAAACAGGAGGGGCCTTTGAAAAGGGACTTAGTGGCACAATGGGGTTGAAACACTATCCAGACATCTCTGGCTTGGGCTAAAATTTCGGTGATGTGATTAAAATTTTCCCCCAGCTGCAAGAGTGCAAACTTCATGAATTTGAGCAGCTTCAATCCAGTTTCTAAGGTTCTGGAAATACTGAGCACAAAAACAAAAAGCTATTAGTATTAATGAGCTCTGCTACAGCCAAAAGAAAAAAAATGACTACTTTCCCACAGAAAGTGTGCCAGATCTTTTTTTTTAAAAAAGGCTGAACTTAACAAGCGCTTTCTCGTAGAGGGGCTTAATTCTGCACTACAAAAAACACGGAGGCCTGATATGCAATTACTTTCAATTAAGTATTTCAGGTAGATTTGCCAAGAATTCTTGTGATCATTGCCAAACCAACTTATCTTAGTAATTTTTTGGAACATTTAATTTTTTTTTTATCTCTGGCCTCCCCCAATATAAAAATGCACGAAGTTCTGAACTTTGCTCGTTTTAAAACAAAAGAATTAATCGAACCAACAGAAAATCACTGATGAAGACATGATTAAAGCTACATTTGTAGGTGTTAAAATGAACATTCAGCCACATTTCTGAACTGCTAGTGTCGGTGTGGTGCCTCACAGGCAGGTTTGATTTTAGTCAGGCCTGCGATTACACACATCCATTTGTGGCATGCTCGATTTCCTCGCCTAAGATTTTGGGGGTTAAAATTAAGTCGCAATAGTAGCTTATACAAACACAATTTGCATAGAATTTTTTAATTTAAATTAGGTCAATCACTGAATTTACAAATGCAGGTTAAGGACTGAGGACATTCCATGACATGCTGCTAACCCATATTAGGTGCAACTGCAATCCTGGGGCATATGTTGCTCAAGAAGATCATCTGAATTTTTGTTTGTGGCATTTTCTGATAAATGCGTTTGCATTTTGTCTCCTCCATTAGATATTTTTGCTGGGAACTGGCTCTGCTGCAGACATTTAAACAGTATCATACAAACCAGTCAACACCTTCACCGAAGTGTCCAAGAGTATGGACCTTGCACTAAACATCCGCAAGACAAAGGTTCTCTACCAATCTACCTTCACTACACAGTACTTCCCTCCCGATTATCAAAATCCATGATGAGGCCTTGGACAACATGGACCATTTTCCAAACCTCGGGAGCCTACTGTCAACAAAGGCAAACATTGATGACAAAGTCCAACACCAGCTTCAGTGCAGCCTTCGGTTTGCCTGAGGAAGAGAGTGTTTGAAGACCAGGACCTCAAATCCAGCACCAAGCTCATGGTCTACAGAACAGTCGTGATATCCGCCCTCCTATATGCTTCAGAGACATGGACTATGTACAGCAGGCACCTCAAAGCACTGGAGAAGTACCACCAACACTGCCTCCGCAAGATCCTGCAAATCCATTGGCAGGATAGGTGCACCAACGTCAGTGTTCTCGCTCAGGCCAACATCCCCAGTATCGAAGCATTGACCACGCTCGATCAGTTCCGATGGACAGGCCACATCGTCCACATGCCCGATACCAGATTCCCAAAACAATCGCTCTACTCAGAGCTCCGACACGGCAAGCGAGCCCCAGGTGGGCAGAGGAAACACGTCAAGGACACCCTCGAAGCCTCCTTGAAAAAGTGCAACATCCCCACCAACACCTGGGAATCCCTGGCCCAAGACAACTCAAAATGAAGGGGAAGCATCCGGGAAGGCACAGAACACCTTGCGTCTCTTCGCCGGGAGCACACGGAAGCCAAGAGCAAATAGCGGAAGGAGCGCACGACAATCCAAGCATCCCACCCACCCACCCACCCTTTCAACCACCATCTGCTCCACCTGTGACAGAGACTGTAGGTCCCGCACTGCACTCACCTGAGAACTCATTAGTGTGGAAGCAAGTCATCCTCGACTCCAAGCGACTGCCTAAGAAGAGAAGGATCATACAAAAATAGTTAGCATGGGCATTTCCCGACAGTTTCCAAACACACTGGATGCTTCTGGTGAGGAACAGGAGATCCTAAAAGGCCACCAAATACAGAGGCAACATACGAGGGAGGCATTCCCTCCATAAACCGGGCTAGGGACTCCCATCAGAAAACTCCAATGTCAACCTTCTGTGGTGTCAGCAGAAGCAAGTCTGCGCATTGAGCCAGCTCAACCCCATTATTGGAAAATTGGGGCTATCTAGTCTCCACAGTCCCTCAATTAGTAAAGGCACGACAAGGTATGGCACCAAGCTGTACAAAAGTTCCAGATTTAATCCCCTAAATTAATTGCTTTGAACCAATGATCACATTGGCCTCAGTTACCTGGGAGGGAGGGTATAAAAAAGATAGATTTCCTGCAACTGATTGCTGTCCATTGATGTCTGCAGGTGTTGGACAAAAACAGGATCGGGTGCGGCCACGATGTCACTGCACTGATGAGATTATTAAAAAAAATTAGATTGACTTCAGATAGAGTGAATGCGATTTACCTAGCTGTAGGTGAAAAAGATTCCCTATCTATTAGAAAAGAAACTAATATAGAAAAATGAATTAGAGCTAAAATGACATGGAATTACATAGCTAACAACTGACTTCTCTTCAAGATAGATACCTGGTGACTAATCTGGTTATGGGAATAGATCAGGTTGTTTTAGCTGTAAATTAGTCAAGATGCAAAAGCTTTGTCGTGGGTGATAATAGACCAATACATGGTCAAAGCAGTAATAGATATGCGGGGTCTGGACAAGCGGGAACATCTTTTCGTCAGGATTATCTGTACAGGGCCTTGATTGATTTGACAATTCTATTCAGAAGTCTTCGGACTGGGAGCAGTACTAGGGTTTAACACCGATCCTTAATTTGGACTACTAGTCAGCTTGGCTCAGTGGCAGCATTCTCTCCTGATAAATAAAAAGAGAAACATCTACAAAAAGTTTAAACCGCTTCGTATCTTACAGCAAAACCTGCATAAATACATATAATGACTGGGCAACTAGGAAGAATGTGTTTGTCCCTGTTAGTTTAGCTGGGTCCCAAGGCATAATTGGTGCATGTACTCCATTAACTGTCCTAGCTTCAAGTCCCACTCCAGGGGCCCAAGTTTCGGGTGGAGTTGCTCCAATCTTTTTTGAGCAACTAATTTAGTTTGGAGTAATCGCAATTCTCGGCATTTAGTTTTCTTCAGTTCTAGTGAGTTAGTTTAGTTTCGTTTTAGTTCAGTTTTCTTTCAAAAGGGGGTGCATCCAGTCATTTAGGCCTGTTTTGCAAGTTTGAACTGCGAAAAGTTACTCTAAACTAACTTAGAACGGAGTAAGTGTCCACTTTTGTAAGTTCTGAAAAACCTTACCTAGAGTTAAGTTCAGTGCAGGCACAGCCAGAGACAGGGGGTGGGAAGCATTAAACACAAAGGACTAAAGCATTAAACACATCACTTAAAATGGCCTAAAACCTCTTGATGATCTTTTGCTTTATATCTGCTGAGTGAGGACAGTTGTTTCTCTTTTTAGAAGTAAGCAAGTTTCGGCACCCGGCTGAGGCAGACACATCAACACCTAATTGTGGCTAAGTTGATCCTCTGGAAAACATCATACCCCATTAATCCAGCCTATTACTTGAATAACTCACCTCGGACTAGATTATCTCTCATTTGTAAGAACTAACTGTTTGGCATTAACGTGCCTCTGTCAGGGACTGACTGTTAAGAGTAACGTGGTGTAACCCACCCTAATCCACCACTGTCTCCCACACCCCCAACAGCACTCTTTTCTCCCCCCCCCCACCCCTTCGCTCCGTGTGTTCCTCCTCACTCCTACACCCCCAACATCACTCTTCCCGCCCCGCCCCCAACCCAACCCCTCGCAGCCAGCAGCAGGACCGATCTGTGCGTCTCAGATACTGTAGGGCAATCAGTCGCTCGGCCCATGGATACCCATCCCACTGCAGCAGGAGATCTCTCCAAGCCACGACACGCCACACCAGCACGCCCCTCGGTCATGGCTAGATGCAGGAGGCAGGCATGACTGAAGGGGTGAGGGATGTCTATCTTTTGCAGGTGTTCATAAATGTTGTGTGGTGATATGATAATGGACCATGATTCAGTTTTAATGTATAATAAACTTTATTGAAACGTTTGCAATGTACTTTACTTTAGTGCAATAATAAAAGCATTCTTGTCATGATTCAGTTTCAATGTATAATATATTTCATTGAAATCTTTACAATGTACTTTAGTGCAATAAAATCATTCTTGTATCAAAATTTAATTTGATATGACTCTTTAAGATCACTTAACAACTCCAAATACTTAAAGTTTTAAAGTTACAAAACTTAGTAAACAATTTCAATTTGAAAACAGTTACAACAGTGGCATCAACAGCAGCAGCAAAGAAAGGCTACACCCAGCTCTCATCCAGATCTCGGTGAATGTGCACTGCCTCATGGGGGGAGGGTGGTGGTGGTGGTGGGGGGTGGGGTGGGGGGAGGGAGAGGTGGAGGAGAGAAGGGGGCACCGCCAGCTTGGATCTCTACAGAGGCTGATACGGGGATTGCAGTGGGAGCGGCATTTGATTGGCCGGGATGTGTGCCCTTATTGCAGCAGCTAACTCCCTGATGGCCTCTGTCAGCGTTGGCGCTGCTCCTGAGATTCCCACACTCAGTTCACGTGGTATAACTGCTATTTGTCCAGACAGTGCTGTTAACTCATCACCAACCCCTCTGACGGTGCCCTCGAGTGAACGGGTAAGGCCATTGCCCTCCACACCCAATGCAATAATCTCAAGCGTATTTGTTGAATGCTGCATCTCAGGAGAGCCTATTTGGATTCTCCTTCCTCTCGCCCCAGCTCTGCCTCGCAGCACCCCTCCAGTGCAAGGAGCAGGGTGGGGCCCTGGGTGTTACACGCTGCATTCCACCTCCATCACTGGGACCCACTTCCTCTGACAGTGGGCCCCTGGGTGTTCCAAGCTGCATTCCACCACCACCGCTGGGACCCACAACTTCTGAAGATGTGAAACCATGGAACATTGGACCAGAACTTACATCACTAAAACACGGATGGGTATGTGAGGAGACGATGGCATGCCGCATCAGAACTTAAAGCACTATGCAAGGATGGGGGTGGGGGAGTGGATGAAAGAGTGGAATGTTGGTCAAGAACTCATGGTATTGTCTGGGAGAGTGATCCATATTATGATCAACATTCTCCCCTGAATCTTCTGGATTGGCATCATGTTCTGCAAAATATAACAACAGTCAAATGGTTAGCAGCACAGGAGTGGGCAGGATGGGTGACATGAGTAGTCTCGCACGTAGCAGGCCAGGCAGCAGGTTGATTTGAAGGGTCACGATGTATTTGTAGGACTTACCCTCTCCCACGCGTGTGGGCCCAGCTTGTGCAGTACTGATTGCTTTTCTCCAGGCACGACTCATCAAGGCAGCGACCCTCTGTTCCAAGGGTGTCAGTTGGTGCAGATTTGGCGGACCTCCTCCTGTTCTTTCCCTTTTGTTGTGGGCTAATTTCTTCTGAAAGGTGAAAATATAACTTTTTAGAGAGTGTGCCTTTCTGCTGGGTGGGATATATACAGCTGGTCACATTTACAATTGCAATTCCATTGAGGAAAGGAAGATATTACTTACACTAACGATTGACCAAGGTCCTGCCATTTCTTTTTACACTGGCTCCCAGCTCTCCTGGCATTCTTCTGCAACTAGGTCCCAGCGTTTCTTAATTTCTTTGGGTCCCACCCTTGCCGTTGTCCAGCTCCTGCCAGCTCCCCTCAATGACATTAACTAGTGTCTCCACGTCTTCATGCAATAAGTTCTTTGTTCTCGCTGCACATTCTTGCATTGCTGTACTGGATTTACACTCAGTGATTTTTTAAAAACACACAGTCCTTACCTTGCATGCACTTATGCAGAACTCCTTTGCACTCCAAGAATCACTTAAAGACTTTTCACTCCTTCCCTTCCTGCACCTAAAAATCACACAGCTTGTTTTAACAGAGTACCACGTTCTCCCTTTAAATGACCTTGCATGTACCTATGCAGCACCTTTGCTGCACTCCTTTGCACTCCAAGAATCACTTAGATTTTTCACTCCTTCCTACCTGCGCCCAAAAGTCACAGCCGCTTTAACACAGTGCCACGTTCTCCCTTTAAATGGCCGATTGCCAAGGTCGAAGACCCATTGCACATGCGCACAAGCTATAACACGCATGCGCAAGGCTGCCGACATTACAAACCACGCTGGGCCCTAGCCCCGCCCCCCTGCTGGCTGCGAGGATACTTGCTCCGCCCCCCTCAGCCTCCGATGTGCCACGCCACGGTCCTACAAGCGACGAGAATTCCAAGGTAGGATTTCGGCGTGCTTTTTTTCCTAAATGGCCGACGTAACTGACGGAGGTGCACCGTTCTAATCATCAGCTGAAACTTGGGCCCCAGAACCTGAGCACATAATCTAGGCTGACAATTCACTGCAGTACTGCAAAAGTGCTGCTTTGTCAGAAGCATCATCTTCTGGATCAAACATTAAACTGAAGTTCTTGTCTGCCTGTTCATAAAGAAGTGTATATAAAAGATCCCATGTCATTTTTTTCTGAGAAGCGCAAGAAGCTTTCTCCTGGTGTTCTGGTCACATTCATTTTGAATTAAAAGCTACAAAAGCAGATCAATTTTTATTTGTTTCATTCCCAATTGTGGGGACTTGTGTGAAAAAAATCTGCTACATTTGCCGACATCAACAGCAACACCACTTCAAAAGTAATTCACTGGTGTTTGAGGATGTTGCAAGGAAATGAAAGTTGTTATTTAAATCCAAGTCCTTTCTTTGTTAGTTATAGCTGGACTTCGTGAAGTGAGCCAGAATTTCATATTCTACAAAACCTACATCGAGAAGGTCCATAACTGCTTCATCCAAAACCCTAACAAACTGTGTAAGAAAGTACATTATAGAATTAGTATTTCAATAATTTCTAAACTGTTGTTGACTTTTATTCTGTTTTCTAAGTATTTGCATTTAAAAAAATATATTTGCTCTTGGGATGTGATTGCAAGGCCGCATTTACTGCTGATCATGCCTTTAACTGAGATGGTGGCGGTGGTGGGCTTTCTCCTTGAATCACTAGTCCTTGCAGTGATTTTGCTCGCACAATGATGGGAATTCTATGATATTGTGCCAGCAATAAAGGATTGGCAACATATGTCCAAGTTAGGATAATGTGAGAGTTGTAGGGGAACTTGGGAGGTGATGGTGTTCTGATGATATTGTCACTCTTATCCTTTTTGATTGTAGAACTTGCAGGGCAGGGAGGCGGTCCCAAAGTAACCTTGGCAAGTTGCTGCAGTGCATCCTGTAGATTGTATACATACTGCAGCCACAGTACACAACTGATGATAAAGTAGATACTGAATCTGATGACTGCTGTGTCCTGGATGTTGTTAAGCTTCTTGAGAGTTACTGCAGTTGCAGCCATCCAGGCAATGTTGAGTATTACATCACGCTCCTGACTTCAGCCTTGTAGATGACTGATAGGTTTTGAGAAGTCAGGAGTATCCAGCCTCTGCCCTGTTCTTGTAGCCACTGTGCTCATATGGCTGATCCAGTTATGCATCTGGTCAACAATGACTCTCAAGATTTTGATAGTCGGCAGAAGTCAGTAATGATTGAAGGTTAAGGAGAAATGGTTAGGTATTCCCTCATTTGAGATGGTCGCTACCTGGCACATACGTGGTCCAAATATTGGTGCCCACTTGCCAGACCAAGCTTGGATGTTAATCAGGTCATGCTGGAGGCTGGCATGGGAGGCTTCATTATTGGATGAGCTGTAAATGCAGCTCAACACTGTGAAATCGTCATCAATTAGCCCTTTATGACAATTGGATTGTCATTGATGAAGCAGCTGAAGATGATTGGGCCAAGGATGCTTCCTTATGAAATTTCTGCAGTCTCACCTGCTATCCGAGATAAAAATGGGAGCAGTGCTTAAGATCTAACATGTTGAACTCAATGTTAAGGCTGGAAGGCTGTGAAGTGCCGAGTCGAAAGATACGGGGTTAGACTTCCGATTGACATTTTGGGCGATATTTCCGGCGTTAGTGGTTTTATTATTTTTCGGGATTGCCGGAATATCGACCATTTTAAAAACTGCTAGTTTTGCTTTTTTAATTTGGGCGTTAGCTGTAGCGATGTGAAATGAGCGATAGCGATTTATTATAAGATAAGAACATAAGAATTAGGAACAGGAGTAGGCCATCTAGCCCTTCGAGCCTCCTCCGCCATTCAAAAAGATCATGGCTGATCTGGCCGTGGACTCAGCTCTCTTACCGGCCCGCTCCCCATAACCCTTAATTCCCTTATTGGTTAAAAATCTATCTACCTGTGACTTGAATACATTCAATGAGCTAGCCTCAACTGCTTCCCTGGGCAGAGAATTCCACAGATTCACAACCCTCTGGGAGAAGAAATTCCTTCTCAACTCGGTTTTAAATTGGCTCCCCCGTATTTTGAGGCTGTGCCCCCTAGTTCTAGTCTCCCCGACCAGTGGAAACAACCTCTCTGCCTCTATCTTGTCTATCCCTTTCATTATTTTAAATGTTTCTATAAGATCACCCCTCATTCTGCTGAACTCCAACGAGTAAAGACCCAGTCTACCCAATCTATCATCATAAGGTAACCCCCTCATCTCCGGAATCAGCCTCGTGAATCGTCTCTGTACCCTCTCCAAAGCTAGTATATCCTTCCTTAAGTAAGGTGACCAAAACTGCACGCAGTACTCCAGGTGCGGCCTCACCAATACCCTATACAGTTGCAGCAGGACCTTCCTGCTTTTGTACTCCATCCCTCTCGCAATGAAGGCCAACATTCCATTCGCCTTCCTGATTACCTGCTGCACCTGCAAACTAACTTTTTGAGATTCATGCACAAGGACCCCCCAGGTCCCTCTGCACCGCAGCATGTTGTAATTTCTCCCCATTCAAATAATATTCCCTTTTACTGTTTTTTTTTCCCCCAAGGTGGATGACCTCACATTTTCCGACATTGTATTCCATCTGCCAAACCTTAGCCCATTCGCTTAACCTATCTAAATCTCTTTGCAGCCCATGTCCTCTACACAACCCGCTTTCCCACTAATCTTTGTGTCATCTGCAAATTTTGTTGCACTACACTCTGTCCCCTCTTCCAGGTCATCTACGTATATTGTAAACAGTTGTGGTCCCAGCACCGATCCCTGTGGCACACCACTAACCACCGATTGCCAACCCGAAAAGGACCCATTTATCCCGACTCTCTGCTTTCTGTTAGTTAGCCAATTCTCTATCCGTGCTAATACATTTCCTCTGACTCCGTGTACCTTTATCTTCTGCAGTAACCTTTTGTGTGGCACCTTATCGAATGCCTTTTGGAAATCCAAATACACCACATCCATCGGTACACCTCTATCCACCATGCTCGTTATATCCTCAAAGAATTCCAGTAAATTAGTTAAACATGATTTCCCCTTCATGAATCCATGTTGCGTCTGCTTGATTGCACTATTCCTATCTAGATGTCCCGCTATTTCTTCCTTAATGATAGCTTCAATTTTCCCCACTACAGATGTTAAACTAGCCGGCCTATAGTTACCCGCCTTTTGTCTGCCCCCTTTTTTAAACAGAGGCGTTACATTAGCTGCTTTCCAATCCGATGGTACCAGAGTCCAGAGAATTTTGGTAGATTATAACGAATGCATCTGCTATAACTTCCGCCATCTCTTTTAATACCCTGGGATGCATTACATCAGGACCAGGGGATTTGTCTACCTTGAGTCCCATTAGCCTGTCCAGCAGTACCTCCCTAGTGATCGTGATTGTCTCAAGGTCCTCCCTTCCCACATTCCCATGACCAACAATTTTTGGCATAGTTTTTGTGTCTTTCACTGTGAAGACCGAAGCAAAATAATTGTTTAAGGTCTCAGCCATTTCCACATTTCCCATTATTAAATCACCCTTCTCATCTTCTAAGGGACCAACATTTACTTTAGTCACTCTTTTCCATTTTATATATCGGTAAAAACTTTTACTATCTGTTTTTATGTTTTGCGCAAGTTTACTTTCATAATCTAATTTTCCTTTCTTTATTGCTTTCTTAGTCATTCTTTGCTGTCATTTAAAATTTTCCCAATCATCTAGTTTCCCACTAACCTTGGCCACCTTATACGCATTGGTATTTAATTTGATACTCTCCTTTATTTCCTTAGTTATCCACGGCTGGTTATCCCTTCTCTTACTGCCCTTCTTTTTCCCTGGAATATATTTTTGTTGAGCACTATGAAAGAGCTCCTTAAAAGTCCTGCACTGTTCTTCAATTGTGCCACCATTTAGTCTGTGTTTCCAGTCTACTTTAGCCAACTCTGCCCTCATCCCACTGTAGTCCCCTTTGTTTAAGCATAGTACGCTCGTTTGAGACACTACTTCCTCACCCTCAATCTGTATTACAAATTCAACCATAATGATATCACTCGTTCCGAGAGGATTTTTTACTAGGAGATCGTTTATTATTCCTGTCTCATTACACAGGTCCAGATCTAAGACAGCTTGCTTCCTTGTAGGTTCTGTAACATACTGTTCTAAGAAACAATCCCGTATGTATTCTATGAATTCCTTCTCAAGGCTACCCCGTGCGATTTGATTTGACCAATCGATATGTAGGTTAAAATCCCCCATGATTACTGCTGTTCCTTTTTCACATGCCTCCATTATTCCCTTGATTATTGTCCACCCCACCATGAAGTTATTATTTGGGGGCCTATAAACTACGCCCACCAGAGACTTTTTCCCCTTACTATCTCTAATCTCCACCCACAATGATTCAACATTTTGTTCATTAGAGCCAATATCGTCTCTCACATCCCTGATATCATCCTTTATTAACAGAGCTACCCCATCTCCTTTCCCTTCTTGTCTATCTTTCCGAATTGTCAGATACCCCTGTATGTTTAATTCCCAGTCTTGGCCACCCTGCAACCACGTTTCAGTAAATGGCCACCAAATCATACCCATTTGTAATGATTTGTGCCGTCAACTCATTTACTTTGTTTCGAATGCTGCGTGCGTTAAGGTAAAGTGTTTTAATACTAGTTTTTAAACCATGATTTTTAGTTTTGACCTCTCCTGCAGCCCCTTTATATTCATACATATTGTCCCTTCCTATCACGTTGTGGTTTACACTTACCCTAGTGCTACTCTGCTCTGTTGCCTCCTGCCTTTTGCAATCTTTCTTGGAGTTCTGTTCATCTGAGCTCTCACCCACTCTAACTAGCTCAGAGCCCTCTCCTGGGTTCCCATCCCCCTGCCAAGCTAGTTTAAAGCCCTCGCAACCGCACTATCAAAACCACCCGCGAGAACATTGGTCCTGTCTCTGTTGAGGTGTAACCTGTCCGACTTGTACAGGTCCCACCTACCCAAGAAACTGTCCAATTGTTCAGGAAACTAAAGCCCTCCCTCCTACACCAATGCCCCAGCCACGTATTTATCTGACTAGCCTTCCTATTTCTACCCTCACTAGTACTTGGCACTGGCAGTAATCACGAGATTACCATCTTTGAGGTCCTGGCTTTCAATCTTACTCCTAGCTCCCTAAACTCAGCTTTCAGGACCTCACCCCTCTTTCTACCTATGTCGTTGGTACCAATGTGGACCACAACCACTAGCTGTTCCCCTTCCCTCCCCAGAATGCCCTGCAGTCGCTCAGTGACATCATTGACCCTTGCACCAGGAAGGCAACACACCAATCTGATGTCACTTTTGCTGCCGCAGAAGTGCCTATCTGCTCCCCTAACTATTGAATCTCCGATAGCCCTTCCCGTCTTCTTCCTCCCCCACTGTGCAGCTGAGCCACCCATGGTGCTGTTGACTTGGCCCTTGCTGCACTCCCCAGAGGCATCACCGCCCTCGCCAATAGTCAGAATAGAGTACCGGTTGGAGAGCGGGATAGCCTCAGGGGACTCCTGCACTACCTACCTCGCCATACTCTTGTGTGCGACAGTCACCCATTCCCTATCCTCCTGTACCCTTTTAATCTGTGGGGTGACCAACACCTGAAACAAGCTATCCACGTACCCCTCGTTCTCTCGGATGCTCCTCAGTGCCTCCAGTCCTCGCTCAAGCTCCGAGACTCGGCGCTCGAGTTGGAGGAGCTAGAGACACTTCCTGCACATGTGGTCATCCCCGTTGCGTGAAGCATCCAGGAATTCCCACATAGCACAGGTGTTGCATTCCGTATGAACGGGTTGCCCTGCCATCCCACTAGTTACTCTTAAATTACCCAGCAAAAACACTGACTCCCACTACACACACTAAACAGCTATTTAGTAATTTATCGTCTTACAAAATCAAAGAGATATACTCACCAGCCGATCAGCCAACCACTTGCCAGCTTGGGTGTGACGTCACTTTTTGATTTCTTGTCCCTCCTCCCCGCATTCCATCATACAAGGCCGGCAACCATAGCAACAGCCATTCTGCACGTGTGTTTTTTTTTTAGGTGATTAACTTTTCCCGTGATTCCTGAGGTTAGGGGTCATCTGCGCATGTGCAGAACAATTGAGGTGAGTGAGTGAGTGAGAGAGTGAGAGAGTGAGAGAGTGAGAGAGTGAGGTGAGTGAGGTGAGTGAGTCGTGAGAGGAAAGCTGGTGAAAGAAGGTGTGATTTTTGAAAGGAGAATTTTTTAAAAAATGGAGTACGTCAATTCACGTTTAAGTGATGTTGGTGAGGTGGGTGAAGGGAATGATGTAGCAGAGACGGGAGAAGGCATGCCAAAAGATTTTCCGAAGAGGCAAATGCTGATCTGGTCCATGAGTTGGGCTCAATTAACCCGGGGTGGTCGTAGGAAACCACTACCACGAGTCTATCAGAGGATTTGGGTGGAGATCACCGAAGTAGTGTCATCAGCGGCCCACGACGTCCGTGAGCCAAACCTGTGCCACAAGTGCTGGAACAATCTTGTTGGTTCCGGAAGAGTAAGTATTAAATTTATAAAATTTATTATAATTGTAATGATGCAATGACTCATTAATTCAAATGTAGATCTGCTGGATTGTAATTAAGCTGGTAATGTTGGTGTTACGCGTTAGTTCCTAATCACAATCTTATTAAATCTTATACAATTCTCAGACCGCAGACATAACCATGCATTCAATTGCATACAAAGCATATTAGCATATAACGTTAGCGATGAATAGCAAGGGCGATAACTAATTGTAGATTATCGGTGTGTTGTGTAATAGTAATGGTATCTAGTAATATCTGTAATAGTACCTAGACAATGAGCTTATGCTGTGCTAGTCACCTTTGCAGAGGAAAATTTCAAAAAGCTGCGTGGAGCAGAGCTGGACCGGCAGAATTGTGCCAGCTCACAGATCTGGAGGAGCGGGCGTTGGCTGTAGTGGGGGTGCATAATCGTTCGACTACCCATGGGGGTGCTGAACCCGTTCTTGTGCCACGTGAGTAATGTATAAACCATCAGTGATTTGAAGTAATTTAATGCCATTTCAGTATAATATACGATTGATGTAATCTTATGTCATTAATGATGAGATCATGAAATAACATGATGTTAATTATATGTGACATTGGTCAGTGATATTTATAGCAGTAGTGTTGCTCCTCGTGCATATGCCTGCGTAGTGTAAGCATTCTCATGTCATCCTTCTCTTCTATTAACCTCATTTAAGTTGTCTAGGGTCCCCAGGCTCTATCAGGAGGGGATAAGGCAAGAGCTTCTCCACTCCTCATTCGTCCTGTTGTCCATCGACGACAGCGAGGAGATGGATGATGAGCCTGTAGCAGGCTGTTCAAATGTTCCTGCGGTCACGTCCTCCTCCACCGAGAAAACAGCGTGGCCAAGTCCCTTGCAGCAGGGCACCCAGAGTGGTTCAATGCCTGCGCCGACCCCGCAGGAGGTTGGTTCGGCGAGGTCTGATTGCTCCTCGACAGGTGGATGTCAACCTGGACATGGTTCAACTGTCTCGGACAAGCGTCAACATTGGTCGACAGCTCCTCCGGGCAATGGGCAGATTAACTGGTCATGTTGCCGCTCTGACTGCGTTAATCTCAGAGGAAATGCCACAGATGGTTGCGGCAATGCAGAAAATGGCTGATTCCATGGATGCCATACATCAGGCTGTGGTCTCGGGATACAGCACTGCACCCCAAGGTGCCGTACTGCCCTTGTCGACGGATGCGAGTCAGGAGGAAGCAGTTTGTTGACTGTTGGGTGGCCGTTATATTTATAATTGTTTAATTCACTGTTGGGGAGGGGGTGGGGGAAGAGATGGGTGTTTATTTTCACATGTTTGTTTGTTAAAAAACTGTTTTTTTAACATTTTGTAATCATTAAATATTTTTATTTAACTTAACATTGTTGTGCAGTGTCTTCCAATAACAGAAAGGTTAAACATCAATCAATACAAGGTTTGCAAACAATGGCGAGGCCAGGCAAGGATGAAACATAACGTAACGCAACTGTAACTGTCACCAACGTAACTTCATGCAAAGCGTTCATTTATGAGCTGCTGAGGCAACAGTCTTGCAGCTGTGTAACTACCATGGGGCTTTTCCTGCAGACTAGGGTGGGGTGGGGGCATGGCTTCAATGCCAGCCTCATTGTCTTCCCCGATGTGCTCTTCCGCCTCCCCTCCTGAGGTGGACCGGCAGTCCCATCTGGCAATTCTTGTCCCCCTCCTGATAGCTAAGTTATGCAACATGCAGCACACCACAATGAACTCAGCGACCTGTTCAGGGAGGTATTGTAAGTCGCCTCCTGAGTGGTCCAGGCATCTGAAGCGCTGCTTAAGCAATCCAATTGTCTTTTCAACGATATTGCGTGTGGCTATATGGCTTTCGTTGTAGCGCTTCTTGGCTTTTGTCTAGTGATTACGCAGGTGGATCATGAGCCATCTGACAATGCCAAATCCTTTATTCCCAGCATCCAACCGTGATCTTGTGGCCGACGGTCAGAGACAGTGCTCTCACGTAAGATGTGCACATCATGGATGCTCCCTGGAAATTTTGCATTTACTGCCATGATTATTTGCTTGTGGTCGATAACAAGAGATTACGTTTGGGCGTTAGTTTCCATTTTTAATCAACTATGGACGTTAAACTCAATCTTAGCGGTTAAATGGGCAGTAACTGGGCGATCCCAATGGAAAGTCTAGCCCACGGTGTTGTTCCTCAAGCTTGCATTTAGCTTACTGCTATTCATATCAACACCAGTGAGGGCTGTAATTTACAATTTTTGTGGGAAAAATAAATGAAATTACTGAATTTAATCCCCAAAACACGAATACTTTGTAATAAAAATGAAATTTGAATCATTTGGACACTAAAAACCAATTGCCTTTATTGTGAATGGATGGAATTGCAGAATGTAATTTCCAAAACTTGGGTAAAATCCCAAATCCCATGTAAGAAAAACAGATTTTGACTTACGAATCACTATAAATCAGGTCCTTACCATAATTCTTTGTATTTTTTAATTACTTAAAAAAAAAGATTTATAGCGTTGCCTACTCACAGAAACAACATTTCTCTGGGGATCCAGTTCAACAGGTGCTTAGTGTCATTGTACCTCAAACAAGTAATCAGGTTTCAGCTTTATACCTGATTCTCAACAGACTATTTAATCATGAGGTAATGTTGCTGTTCAGGCTTTCTCGCAACAATTTTAAAGTGCTCATGGCAGAAAGGAAAGATTCCTAAACATACTAAATCTCCAATGAACCAAAACCTGCACCCTTATGCATGCTATGAACGGGGCAGCATACTATGAGAATAAGAATTACCCAATAAATATGGTATAACATACCAAGGTTATGTGGGTTACTCACCATATTCTCCTGTCTAGTCTGAAAGACAGTAAACATCACATTTCAGGCTAAAACTTGCAATACCGTTTATTTACAAGTAAGATATTACACAGAAGCAGTAAACACAGCTATTTGCTGACCGATCTAACCTGGCCACTTGCTGATCTTTCAGTCTCCTCCCAATCATCAGTAAAGTGCTAGAAGGAGTCATCAACGGTGTCATCAATTGACAGCTACTCACCAAGAACATGTTCATTAACATTCTGTTCACATTTAGACGGAACTACTCAGCTCTAGACCTCATCACAGACTTAATCTCGATGTGGACACAAAAGCTCAGTTCTAGAAGATAACAACTTGCATTTATATAGTGCCTTTAACATAGTGAAATGTCCCAAGGCACTTCACAGGCTTATTACGAGATAAAAATGAGATAAATGAGAGTAGCTGCCATCAATGGTAAGGCCACATTCAACATAGTACCAAGGGGTCCTAGCAAAATTGAGGATCATTGCAAAGTTCAGATGGAAATTTTCCAGTGGCTGGAGTCAAAGCTAACAGAAAGGAAGTAGTTGCCTGTCATTGTAGCCACAGATTTCCAGCATCCACAGTAGTTTGTTTTTGTTGAAAGAAAAGGAAGGGAAGGGAGGAAAAGGGGAAGGAAGGGAGTGGAAGAAAAAAGGGAAAGGAACAACAACTTGTATTTATATAGCGCCTTTAACAGTGAAGCGTCCCAAGGTATTATGCGATAAAAATTTTACATTGAACTGCACGAGTAGAAATTAGCGCAGGTGACCAAAAGCTTGGTCAAAGAGGTAGGATTTAAGGAGCGTCTTTAAGGAGGAAAGTGAGGTCGAGAGGCGGAGAGATTTAGGCAGGGAGTTCCAGAACTTGGGGCCTAGGCAACAGAAGGCACGGTCACCAATGGTTGAGCGATTATAATCAGGGATGCTCAGGACGGCAGAATTAGAGGAGCGCAGACATCTCGGGGGGGGGGGGGGTGGGAGGGTGTGGAGCTCGAGGAAATTATAGAGATAGGAAGGGTCGATGCCATAGAGAGATTTGAAAATAAGGATGAGAATTTTGAAATCGAGGCGCTGCTTAACCACAAGCCAATGTAGGTCAGCGAGCACAGGGGTGATAGGTGAATGGGACTTGGCGCAAATTAGGACACGGGCAGCCGAGTTTTAGATCGCCTCCAATTTACGTAGGTAGAATGTGGGAGGCCAGTCAGGAGTGCGTTGGAATAGCCAAGTCTTGAGGTCACGAAGGCATGGATGAGGGCTTCAGCAGAGGATGAGCTGAGGCAAGGGTGGAGACGGGTGATGTTACCGAGGTGGAAATAGGTGGTCTTAGTTATGCTGTGGATATGTGGTCGAAAGCTCATTTCGGGGTCAACTATGACACCAAGGTTGCAAACAGCCTGATTTAGCCTCAGACAGAAGTTGGGGAGAGGGATGGAGTCAGTGGCTAGGGAACAGAGTTTGTGGCAGAAGGGAGGAAAAAGGGACGGGAAGGGAGGGAGAAGGGAAGGGAGGGAGAAGGGAAGGGAGGGAGAAGGGAAGGGAGGAAAGGGGGAAGGGAAGGGAAGGGAAGAGAGGAAAAAAGGGAATGGAAGGGAGGAAAAAGGGAATGGAAGGGAGGAAAAAGGGAATGGAAGGGAAGGGCTTGTATTTATATCGTGCCTTTAATGACCTCAGGGCGTCCCAAAGCGCTTTACAGCCTATTAATTTAACGTAGGCAGCCAATTTTCACAGAGCATTGAGAGAAGGACCAGATTATGGGCTCAAGTTTCGGACCGCTGCTAGAACGGCGCACATCGGAGAGGCCCGCCTAATTTATAGAACAGAAATTGCGCCGAATACTTACCTCGCGATTCTCCAATATCTGTAGACCCGTTTCCAGCTCGTTGCAGCAGGAGCTGCTGGGGGCGGAGCTACAGTCCTGCGCCAAAAACAGTGCCGGCAGCTGCGCGCATGCGCAGTAGAGGCTGCGCGTGTGCGCAGTAGCTCCTGGACCTCCCAGCACATCCTGTCTCCAGGCGACGACCCTATCCCTGGCCGAAGGGATGTCACCCCTATCCCGAGCCGGGCCCTTACCTCGTCGGCGGCAGGGCCCGCCCGCCCGGCATCTCACTGGGGGCAGGTCCCGCCCGAGGTGGCATCGGCGTCGGCAGTGAGGCCCGCCCGAAGTCCTGGTCGCCGATCATCTGCTGGGTGCTGGTCGGTGGCAGGCTCCGCCTGAAGTCCTGGTCGGCGATCATCTGCTGGGTGCTGGTTGGTGGCGGGTTCCGCCCAAAGTGCTGGTCGGCGGTGGGGCCCACCTGTCCAGCATCTCCTGGAGGGGCCTCATCCCAGCACGCTGTTGGAGGGCTCCCGGTGCTGCAGTCGGTGAGTAGAAACTTAATTTTTTATTTATTGATTGATTTTTTTTAAATTATTTTTTTTGTTTGATTTATTGATTTATTTATCATTTATTATTGATGATGGCTCTTTATTTGTAAAAGTGAAGTGTTTAATGCTTGTAAACTTCCCTTCCCCCCTCCTATCTTTCATTCCCTACACCTGATTTATAAATGTAGGCAGGTTTTTCTGAGCGTACAAAAATCTACACTTACTCCATTCTAAGTTAGTTTGGAATAAGTTTTCACTGCCTAAACTTGCAAAACAGGTGTAAGTGGCTGGACACACCCACTTTAGAAAAAAAAACTGTTGTAGAATGAAACTATTATAACTCACTAGAACTGGAGCAAACTAAATGCCGAGAATTGCAATTTCTAAGATGCTCCATTCTAAACTAGTTGCTCAAAAAAAAATAGGAGCAACTCAGGCCGAAACTTGAGCCCACAGGTGCAAATTTCTGGGTGTGTGGAAAGAGTGCTAACTTGATATGTTTAAGAAAATGTGGAAATTAAGCAAGCTGAACTAATACAATGGGTGAAACATAGTTAGCATGGAAAAACTTAGAAAGGACCCAAGGGTAATGGTCGACTTGTCAATTTCAATGTTGAGTCAATATGACAAAGCAATCAAAAAAAAGGTTGGGGAAATATACCCAGAACAATAAAGTACAAGTCTACAGTGATTGCATCAATACTTTATAATGCAATAATCTGATCACAGAGTACGGTGCACTACAAAATGACCGATATTCATTTGTGGGGAGGGCAAAGAACTGCAATGGCAATAAGCTAAAGGCAAGAACGAGAGAAGCTCACGCTCTAAAGTTCACGGAACAGGTGATTAATTTGGAGAGGGGGTGGGGGTGGAGGGAGAAGGAACCTAATGAAAGTATATATTAAAAGGTATGAAGCAAGTAAACCCAGAACATTACTTTAAAGTAATCCGGTATCAACACACCTTAATGACTGACAGAAAGGTGATTCTAAGGCTAAAAGGGCTTAAAACAATAAATCCTCAGGGATAAACTGCATTTATCAAAACCAAAACTGAAGAAGAATGGAGAAAGATTGATAAAGTTTGTTAGTCACAAATAAAGGACTGGTTTAAACACATTTTAAAAACAGAATTAACAGGAGAGTCGGGGGTGAGGGTGTGGGGAAAGAGAGAGAAAGAATTTGGGGGGGCGGGGGCAGGAAAGAGAGTTGGGGGGAGGGCAAAAGAGAGAGTGTCATGGGGGGGGGTATGGTGTGGGGGAGAGAGAGAGAGAGAGAGAGAGAGAGAGAGAGAGAGAGAGGGCCAGAGCAAGCAAAGAGAGTCGGAGCCTCAGATCCTGCTTCTCGGCACCATGTGGAGTGAATGATTTGGGCTGGGGGGGGTGGAGCTTGACAGATGCATGTCTGTCAAAAAAAATGCATAACGGGCATTTGGGTGGCGGGGGGGGGGGAAATGCAGTACAAATAGTTACACTGTTTTATGAGCCATTTAAAGCACTTGATAAAACTAGGAATCTTCAACAGGTACTTGTTTAGGTTAAACAAGCTTCATTTGAAATAAAATTCTCTCAACATGCACCTTTGTATTTCAATGAATATCAACAAGTATAACAATTAATCAATGTACATAGCAGAAAAAAATGGACAAATTATGATTTTTTGTTGTTAAATATCAGGTACAGAATTCATATCCTGTAAACTTAGGAATATAACTTGAACTAATGCAATTTCTAAGTTTTCCAAAAGAACAAGCCGAAAAATGTTGATGCACCTTATAAATCTTGCCTTTGCAATAGAATACATGACAGTCTACATAAGGACACAAGAAATAGGACCAGGAGTAGGACCATTTGGTCCATCGAGCCTGCTCTGCCATTTCATGTCTGATCTTTGACCTCAGCTCCACTTTCCCACCCTCTCCTCATATTCCTTAATTCTTTCGATCTCTTGGCTTGAATATACTTAACGACTAACTATCCACAGCTCTCTGGGGTAGAAAATTCCAACGATTCACAACCCTTTGAGTGAAGAACCTACTCATCTCAGTCATACATGACCGACCCTTTATCCTGAGACTGTGAACCTTTGTTCCAGACTTCCCAGCCAGGGAAAACATCCTCCCAGCATTTACCCCTTAAGAATTTTAATGTTTCAATGAGATCACCTCTCATTCTTCTAAACTCTAGGGAATATAGGCCTAGTCTACTCAATCTCTCCTCATAGGACTATCCCCTCATCCCTAGAATCAGTCTCGTGAACCTTTGTTGCACTCCCTCGGAGGCAAGTAGATCCATCCTTAGGCAAGGAGGCCAAAACTGTACACAGTCATCATCATCATAGGCAGTCCCTCAAATCGAGGACGACTTGCTTCCACGTCAAAAAGTTCACAGGGGTTTCAATGAGGGACCCAAAATTCCAGGTCCCAAACTAAATCTTGAAGGATGGAAGATGCCTGTGCTTGGATTTTTTTAACGTGTGGTGACCGTTGCACACCAGCCACCACATGGGCTTGACAGAGCTCGGTCTTGGCCCAACCATTAACCAAGACGACTGGAGACCAGCTCTGCTGCACGGACCTAGTGTATGCCCATATGTACACAGTATTGCAGGTGTGGCCTCACCAAGGCTCTACATAATTGCAGTATGACTTCTTTACTCTTGTACTCCAATCCCTTTGTAATAAAGGCTAACATACCATTTGCTATCTTAATTGTTTTTACACAAATGGGCATCCTTTAACTATTCTAGTACTTTTTTCTAAAAAAACTGTATGGGCAAGCAAAGACACAACTACAGGGGATTTAACCTTTAAATGCAACAACATTTGCAAATTGCGGACAAATGTCACTTGACCAAACCTGCAGCAAATACATTCAGAGTTGGAAATGGCAACCGTAGCCAAATGGCTGTTCTCATCCGTAATTATCTTGATCTTGGGACAGAAATCTGCATCAGTGAAAATTAAGAGTGATAAATATTGAGAATAATCACTCTTCCCAATTTTCTTCTCTCGTTTCCAAACACTATTGATTCATGTTGGGGTGTAGCTCCATGGCCACAGTGTCATATTGGACATCCATATAACTGCACTTACCAGCATGAGTCACTTGACTGCAATAAGGAACGTCAAGTTCAGTCAACCTAGCTGATTTTTCCTTCTTCCGAGCCAGAGGATACTGTGGATAATTGCAGCACCACCACTGCAATTTTGGCTATCAGTTAATGGTACAGATCAGAGTTCTCTATGGCAATATTGTTTTAAATCTTTTGCAGAGTGCTGACCAGATACAAGAAGTATAAAAAGGGAATGAAATACTAAACCAGTCTCCAAAAGTTTTTTCCCTTTGAAAGCTGGGTTGCATCAGTCTTCTTTGTATACAGATCAATGGATAAACAAATGAGAAAATCGATGCAGTATGCAGAAAAATGGCCGAATCAAGTAGGATATTAAAATACACAGCTTCAACCAATTTACTAAAATAAATCAATATACACTCACCCGCTGGGGAAAAAAACACAGCTGGAGCTATTATGTTAGCCGTAGAAAAGTTCAGAGTTGTTTTGAAAGAAATTAGAAGCCAGACTGGTAACTGACTTCAGATGTTGAACTCCTACCATTAAATGAGATCACCTCAGGTAAACGTGCAAAGTGATGTTTAACAAAAAAATGAGTACACACGATTTGTGAAAGCAGTTAACAATTGGAGAAGGAGATTCAACTGAAGAATATTTATCAAAATCACTAATTTTCACATTTAAATGGTACCAAGTAGAATATTTACAAAATCAGATTATCTTTATTTGATCTTGTTTCTGAACTATATTCCACTGAATTATTACTGTAATTGCATATTTTTGGTAAATCCTGGAAAGAGAAATAGGTAACTAACTTTACTTTTGATAATCAGGAACGACAGTACAACGTTTCCTTGGTCAAATACTTACACATTTATTCCAGAGAACAATTTACAGATGAGAACATTTAAAAATATCAAATGAGTGACTTCCTACCGATACCCAATCTCCCTTGAAACTTAACAGAGACTGCAAAGGCAACATCTGAAGACTCTGAAGCAACTGAAGTAGGACTTGTCCCACTCAGGAGCTTGGTATGTCTTGCACTGGTGCAAAGGCAACACATCCATAAGGACTTGGGGGCAAATTCATTCCAAACTGAAGGTCACCTTTTTGACTTAAGACTACTACACTTGGGCAGCACTTTAATTTGTTAATTAGTTTAGCTTACACAGGACCACACTTCCAATAAAATGTTGTTGCACAACATGAAACAGTTGAATACACACAAAAGATAATTTTCCTCCAATTCAAGGCAACAAATAATAATGTTATTTTAAATGTCAAAGTATCTGAACAGTAAAAGACCACATAACACAGTATCAAATGAATCTCAACAAGTTTAAGCAGATAGATTAGTGATGACTGAACTTGTGTTTTTTTTTTAAAACACTGCTTCAAATTCTTGTTCGGCAAGATGACAAAGATCCAAAAGCGTCTACTCTCAAGCTGTATCTTACAGCAGTTTTGTCTTCACACTGTGACACTTTGTAAAGTAAAATTCCCAGGCTCAAGACTGAGATTAGAAGCACAACACCATTAAATTACTGCCTGCTTTTCTCCTGACAAAATACTTTATCTCAACACGGGAATCTTAAGGGAATGCAACACGGATAACATATCCGCACGAATAGAAGACTGTTTCTTGCTTGGGGTGCTTAAGGGGAAGAGTAAAGCAAAGCTCATTTGAATTCTCCAGGCTGCTTGTTAAATGGTTCATGATTTATTACTGGTTAAGATAAAAGTGACTCATCCCATGTTTCCAGAGTGTACACAGTAAAATATACGGTATAAATCACTCTCATTTGAAGAAAAATGGTTGAAATATTTGCTTTATATGCTTTAAAGGCAGTTTTACACTAACCTTGGTTTCATTTCATATAGCAGTACCTGAAATTCAGCCAAAATTCATCACACTACATGAATCAGCATCTGAAACTTAACAGAAATGTCACAGAGCTCCTTAATCATGATTAAACAAAAGGATGCAAAAATATTAATTTCATAGGATTAGATAATATATATGGCAGAGAAACAGGCCATTCGGCCCCATCAGTCCATGCCAGTGTTTATGCGCCACTTGAGCCTCCTCCCGTCTTTCCTCATTTAAACCTATCAGCATAGCCCTCTATTCAGAAAGGTTGAGAATCAGATATAAGGTGATTGGCAAAAGAACCAACGGCAGTGTACCTTTTTTTTTTGCACAGCGAGTGATTGGGATCTGCAATGCACTGCCTGAAAGGGTGGTAGAGGCAGACTCAATCTTACCTTTCAAAAGGGAGTTGGATAAGTATCTGGAGGAATAATATTTGCAGAGCTACAGAGAAAGGGCAGTGAAGTGGGATTAGCCGAGAGTCAGCACAAGCTCGATGGGCTGAATGTCCTTCTTCTGTGTTGTAACCATTCTATAATTCTATTCCCTTCTCCCTCATATGCTTGTCTAGCCTCCCCTTAAATGAATCTTTATTATTCGCTTCAACCATTCCCTGTGGTGGCAAGTTGCACATTCTCACCACTCTTTGGGGAAAGAATTTTCTCCTGAATTCTCTATTGGATTACTTGGTGACTATCTTATATTGATGGCCTCTTGTTATGCTCTTCCCCACAAGTGGAAACATTCTCTCTGTATCCACTTTATCAAAGCCTTTCATAATTTTAAAGACCTCTATTAGGTCACCCTTCTGCCTTCTCTTTTCAAGAGAAAAGAGACCCAGCCTGATCATCCGCGCCTGATCTGTATACCCTCGCATTTCTGGTATCATCTTTGTAAATCATTTCAGCACCCTCTCCAGTGCCTCTATATCCTTTTTTACAATATGGCAACCAGAACTATATGCAGAACTCTAAGTGTGGTCTGACCAAGGTTCGATACAGGTTTCGCATAACTTCCCTACTTTGTAATTCTATACCTCTAGAAATAAACCCTAGTGCTTGGTTTGCTTTTTGTATGGCCTTGCTAACCTGTGTCGCAACTATTAGTGATTTGTGTATTTGTACTCAGAGTTCCCTTTGTTCCTCTACCCCACCTAGACTCGCACCCTTCAAGTAATAAGTGACCTCCCTATACTTCCTACCAAAATGTAATAACTCACAGAGAGTCGGGATAAATGATTCATTCTCAGGTTGGCAATCAGTAACTAGTGGGATGCCGCAGGGATCGGTGTTGGGACCCCAACTATTTACAATCTATATTAACGACTTGGATGAAGGGACCGAGTGTAAAGTAGCCAAGTTCGCTGATGATACAAAGATGGGAGGAAAGCAATGTGTGAGGAGGACACAAAAAATCTGCAAAAGGACATAGACAGGCTAAGTGAGTGGGCAAAAATCTGGCAGATGGCGTATAATGTTGGAAAGTGTGAGGTTATCCACTTGGCAGAAAAAAAAAATCAAATAGCAAGTTATTATTTAAATGAAGAAAATTGCAGAGTGTTGCAGTACAGTGGGACCTGGGGCATGGAACACAAAAGGTTAGTATGCAGTTACAGCAAGTGATCGGGAAGGCCAATGGAATTTTGCCCTTTATTGCAAAGGGGATGGAGTATAAAAGCAGGGCAAGTCTTGCTACAGTTATACAAGGTATTGGCGAGGCCATACCTGGAATACTACGTACAGTTTTGGTTTCCATATTTAAGAAAGGACATACTTGCTTTGGAGGCAGTTCAGAGAAGGTTCACAAGGTTGATTCTGGAGATGAGGGGGTTGACTTATGAAGAATAGTTGAGTAGGTTGGACCTCGACTCATTAGAATTCAGAAGATTGAGAGTTGAAACAAAATTGCCTCAGTATTCCAGGTGTGGCTTCACCAATACCCTGTACAGCTGTAACAAGACTTCACTGCTTTTATACTCCATTCCCTTTGCAATAAAGGCCAAGATACCGTTAGCCTTCCTGATCATTTGCTGTACCTGCATACTATCCTTTTGTGTTTCATGCACAAGTACCCCCAGGTTCTGCTGCACTGCGGCACTTTTCAATCTTTCACCATTTAAATAATAACTTGCTCTTTGATTTTTTTCTGCCAAAGTACATGACCTCACACTTTCCAACATTATACTCCATCTACCAAATTTTTGCCCACTTAGCCTGTCTATGTCCTTTTGCAGATTTTTTGTGTCCTCCTCACATTGCTTTTCCTCCCAGCTTTGTATCGTCAGCAAACTTGGTTACGTTACACTCAGTCCCTGCTTCCAAGTCGTTAATATAGATTGTAAATAGTTGGAGTCCCAGCACTGATCCCTGCGGCACCCCACTAGTTACTAGTTGCCAACCCAAGAATGAACTATTTATCCCGACTCTCTGTTCTCTGTTAGTTAGCCAATCCTCTATCCATGCTAATATATTAACACCAACCCCGTGAACTTTTGTCCAATTAATATCGGGGTAGGTGAAATCTCCCATGATTATTATTCTGTTTTTTACTCATTTCCCTAATTTGTCTGCATACTTCTTTCTCCACTTCCCTTCCACTATTAGATGGTCTTTAGACGACGCCTATTGGTGTGATTGATCCTTTATTATCTTTTATCTTTATCCATTTGGATTCTATGTTTGTCTTGCTGAAAGCTGCTTATTTCTTTATAAATCATTTTAGATCGAAGTATTTGCTGCACCAAAATACTTTGATTCTGTCTTCACGAAGGAAGACACAAATAACCTTCCGGAAGTACTAGGGGACCGAGGGTCTAGGGAGAAGGAGGAACTGAAGGATACCCTTATTAGGCAGTAAATAGTGTTAGGGAAATTGATGGGATTGAAGGCCGATAAATCCCCAGGGCCTGATAGTCTGCATCCCAGAGTACTTAAGAAAGTGGCCCTAGAAATAGTGGATGCATTGATGATCATTTTCCAACAGCCTATCGACTCTGGATCAGTTCCTATGTACTGGGGGTAGCTAATGTAACACCATTTTTTAAAAAGGGAGGGAGAGAGAAAGCGGGTAATTATAGACCGGTTAGCCTGACATCAGTAGAGGGGAAAATGTTGGAATCAATTATTAAGGATGAAAAAGCAGCGCATTTGGAACACAGTGACAGGATCGGTCCATGTTAGCATGGATTTATGAAGGGGAAATCATTCTTGATAAATCTTCTGGAATCTTTTGAGGATGTAACTAGTTGAGTGGACAAGGGAGAACCTGTGGATGTGTGTATTTGGACTTTCAAAAGGCTTTTGACAAGGTCCCACACAAGAGATTGGTGTGCAAAATCAAAGTACGTGGTATTGGGGGTAATATACTGACGTGGATAGAGAACTGGTTGGAAGCAGAGAGTCGGGATAAATGGGTCCTTTTCAGAATGGCGGGCAGTGACTAGTGGAGTGCAGCAGGGCTGATTGCTGGGACCCCAGCTCTTTACAATATACATCAATGATTTAGATGAAGGAATTGAATGTAATATCTCCAAGTTTGCAGATGACACTAAGCTGGGTGGCGGTGTGAGCTGTGAGGGGGACGCTAAGAGGCTGCAGGGTGACTTGGATCGGTTAGGTGACTGGGCAAATGCATGGCAGATGCCGCATAATGTGGATAAATGTGAGGTTATCCACTTTGGGAGCAAAAATGCGAAGACAGATTATCTGAATGGCGGCAGATTAGGAAAAGGGCAGGTGCAACGAGACCTGGGTGTCATGGTTCATCAGTCATTGAAAGTTGGCATACAGGTACAGCAGGCGGTGAAGAAGGCAAATGGTATGTTGGCCTTCATAGCTAGGGGATTTAAGTATAGGAGCAGGGAGGTCTTACTGCAGTTGTACAGGGCCTTGGTGAGGCCTCACCTGGAATATTGTGTTCCGTTTTGGTCTCCTAATCTGAGGAAGGACGTTCTTGCTATTGAGGGAGCGCAGCGAAGGTTCACCAGACTGATTCCCGGGATGGCAGGACTGACACATGAGAAGAGACTGGATCAACTGGGCCTTTATACATTGGAGTTTAGAAGGATGAGAGGGGATCTCATAGAAACATAAGATTCTGACGGGACGGGACAGGTTCGATGCGGCTAGAATGTTCCCGATGTTGGAGAAGTCCAGAACCAGGGGACACAGTCTAAGGATAAGGGGTAAGCCATTTCGGACTGAGATGAGGAGAAACTTCTTCACTCAGAGAGTTGTTAACCTGTGGAATTCTCTGCCGCAGAGAGTTGTTGATGCCAGTTCATTGGATATATTCAAGAAGGAGTTAGATATGGCCCTCACGGCTAAGGGGATCAAGAGGTATGGAGAGAAAGCAGGAAAGGGGTACTGAGGGAATGATCAGCCATGATCTTATTGAATGGTGGTGCAGGCTCGAAGGGCCGAATGGCCTACTCCTGCACCTATTTTCTATGTTTCAATAAGAAAAGTTGAATGTTAGCAAGTATACCAAATTCTTCTCATGTAGAAATGATTGAGACTAAATCATGTACAAGTAGGAAAACGAATAGGAATTAACATTTTATTTTTGAATCAGTGGATTGAACTAATTCATTCGATCCTGTCATGCCATCAGAAGTTTAACTACACCACATCCACTTTGCACAGCTATAATAATGACAATTATCTTTACTACAGTTCTGATCTTGTTCACAATCTGTGATTGATACGTAAACAATGGTTAAATACTGGAATTGGCAGGTGTACATAAGGATACAGCGGATTCTAGTGAGACTAAACAGAAAATCTGGGTTTGAACATGGTTGCTGGTGGGAAGACCATATATTTAAAAGAACCTTAATAGTTTTTAGAACATCACCAACTGGGAGAGTAACCATTTTCTGTTTTTTCATGCAAAATTTAGAGAATACATATATCGATAAATACTCCCTAGTTCTTTTTTGGATTGTGTGATTTTGTTCCTGGGAATTTAAACTGCATTGCTTTATCTGCCATTTATGAAATAATGATGTACTCCAGTACCTAAAGTTCTGACGGAAATCTAGATAACTGAGCTCCAGTTTTCAATACAAGGAATTGATCGTGAAGAAATTCAGTACTCATTAACTAAGCTGATCTTAAAAGTGGTACATCTGGCTCTACAGAAAAACACAAGCATGCACATGGATGAAGTTTGAGCAAAAGCAAATAAAATATTTCAAAGCTGGTTGTTCAGATCATGGAACATTTTATATAAAGATAACTGAATACAATGCACCTGAATATAAATACATTTCTGTGTTGCCTCATACAACGAAAGGTATCCCTTTCATTAATTGTTCACAAATATGAGCATGAGTTGAAGGTGCACATTTTAAAAAGTCATAAAAGTTATATTGTGGAGGGACCCCAATGACATAAGGGGGTAAAAAAGTATCTTACTGACAATCCCTATAAGGAGAGTCACTGTACACTGGTACGGTCGTGGTAGATTGGAGCATTAATCTGACTTGCATTCAATAATGTAAAATAATGGAATCGATTATCAGGAGTAAAATTGAATATCTGTAAAACAGTAATCTAGTCATCAACATCATCATCATCATAAGCAGTCCCTCGGAATCGAGGAAGACTTGCTTCCACTCTTAGCATGAGTTCTTCGGCGGCTGCACAGTCCAATGAGAACCACAGACTCTGTCACAGGTGGGACAAATAGTTGTTGAGGGAAGGGGTGGGTGGGACTGAATTGCCGCACGCTCTTTCCGCTGCCTGTGCTTGATTTCTGCATGCTCTCGACGACGAGACTCGAGGTGCTCAGCGCCCTCCCGGATGCACTTCCTCCACTTAGGGCGGTCTTTGGCCAGGGACTCCCAGGTGTCAGTGGGGATGTTGCACTTTATCAGGGAGGTTTTGAGGATGTCCTTGTAACGTTTCCGCTGCCCTCCTTTGGCTCGTTTGCCATGAAGGAGTTCCAAGTAGAGTGCTTGCTTAGGGAGCCTCATGTCTGGCATGCGAACTATGTGGCCTGCCGAGCGGAGTTGATCAAGTGTGGTCAGTGCTTCAATGCTGGGGATGTTGGCCTGAACGAGGACGCTAACGTTGGTGCGTCTGTCCTCCCAGGGGATTTGTAGGATCTTGCAGAGACATCTTTGGTGGTCTTTCTCCAGCGACTTGAGGTGTCTACTGTACATGGTCTATGTTTCAGAGCCATCCAGAAGGGCGGGTATTACTACAGCCCTGTAGACCATGAGCTTGGTGGCAGTTTTGAAGGCCTGATCTTCAAACGCTCGTTTCCTCAGGCGGCCAAAGGCTGCACTGGCGCAGGTGTTGGATCTCGTTGTCAATGCCTACTCTTGTTGATAGGAGGCTCTCACAATAAGGGAAGTGTTCCACGTTGTCCAAGGCCGCGCCGTGGATCAACAACTTGCATTTAAATAGCGCCTTTAATTTAGTAAAACAGTAAAAGGAATTTCAGAGGAGCAGTATCAATCTAAAGCTGACACTGAGTCACATAAGGAGATATTAGGGCAGATGACAAAAAGCTTGGTCACAGAGGTAGGTTTTAAGAAGCGTCTTAAAGAGAGTGATGTAAAGAGGCAGAGTTTAGCGAGGGAATTCTAGAACTTGGGGTCTAGCAGCAGAAGGCACGGCCGCCAACAGTGGGGCTTAAAGAAATGATGAATGTACAAGAGGCCAGAATTGGAGGAACGCAGAATTTTCAAGGACAAAATAAATTCAGTAGAGAAACCTCCTGCCTTACCAACTTCCTCGATTTCTTGGAAGATGTGATGATGCAAGAGGACTGTGGAGAGTACTACGATATGGTGTACCTATACTTCCAAAAGGCATTTCACAAAGTTTCACACAGATAGCAATTAAACACAGAATTTGGGATTAAAAGAGCAAACATCCCAAGGCCCTTCGCAAGAGCGTCATCAAACAAAATTTGACATCAAGCCACATAAGGAAACATTAGGATAGATGGCCAAAAGCTTGGTCAAAGAGGTAGATTTTAAGGAGTATCTTAAGATAGAGAGAGATAGCGAGGGGATCCTAGAGATAGCGAGGGGATCCTAGAGTTAAATGCCTAGGCAGCTGAAAGTACGACCACCAATGGTGGAACGATTAAAATAGGGGACTTGCAAGAGACCATGGGAATGGGTCACAAATTGGCCGACAGGTAGAAAATACTGACTACTCAATGGAAAAGCACCAGCACCACAAGGCATGTAGTAAATTAAAAAGGCCCACAAAAATGTTCTCAGAGCAACTAGAGATGGGCAATAAATCAATACAGAGCAATCAACAAAGCCAATAAAATGTTGAACGACATAGCCAAACTACTTAGAACAGTAAAATACAAGTCAGAGAAAGTCGTGGCCAAACTGCAGTATGCTCTGGTCAGATTGCAACTCACGTGCTACACCAGTTCTGGTTGCTGAGACACATTCAAGTACCGGAGGCAATGCAGAGAAAAATCACAAAGCTGATCTCTAGTGTCCAAGGTAAATCAGGAAAGACTGGAGAAATTAAAGTTTGGAATGTACACGTCTAAGGGATGATCTTATGGAGGTAAACAGGTTGGTTAAGGGAAGGGAAAAGGCAAAGTCAGAATACTATTTTAAGTTAAATAGCAAGAGTAGAACAAGGGAACAAATTCAAATAGGAAACAGTAAATTTAGGACTGATGTCAGGAAATTCTTCATTGCACAAAGTGATCAGGTAGTGGAGGCTAAAACCCTGGAATCTTTAATAAACAATTGTGGGAGAATGGGGAGACTTTAGGATCTTTGGGTGGGTGGAGTAGATGGGCTGAATGGACTTCCTCAACTGCAACTGTCTTGTGATCTCCAGGTCCAAGCCATGAAAGTTCAAGCTTTGTTTTTCTGTATGGCAAGTTAGCAAATCTGAGCTAGGACAGCAGTTGCGATACTGCAATTGGCCTTGCAACCTCTCGGCTCTGGAGTGGAAAGTAATCTGTTGAATGTGGTTAGTGAGAGCCATTCATTTATGCATGTATAAGCCGAAACAATGAGTGTTAACATGCTATTTAATTGTGGAGGGTGTTGTAGCTAAGCCTGATTTTCTTTCCACCTAACATATACACCTTCCAGGACGGGCCATTGGAACACAATCAGGAGCCCACCCTGATTGTGTTCCAATGACCCGTCCTGATATATATTCGGTGGAAAGAAAATTAGGCTTGGTTACAACACCTTCCACAATTAAATAGCATGTTAACATTCATTGTTTCGGCTTATACATGCATGAATGAATGGCCATCTCACTAACCACATTCAACAGATCATGTTCTGTAAAAACTATTATACAAAATCATCATCATCATCATCATCATAGGCAGTCCTTCGAAATCGAGGAAGACTTGCTTCCACTCAAAGTGAGTTCTTAGGTGACTGAACAGTCCAATACGAGAGCCACAGTCTCTGTCACAAGTGAGACAAACAGTCGTTGAAGGAAAGGGTGGGTGGGAAGTCTGGTTTGCCGCACGCTCCTTCCGCTGCCTGCACTTGTTTTCTGCATGCTCTCGGCGATGAGACTCGAGGTGCTCAGTGCCTTCCCGGATGCACTTCCTCCACTTAGGGCGGTCTTTGGCCTGGGAATCCCACCAACAATGTCTCCGCAAGATCTTGCAAATCCCTTAGGAGGACAGATGCAGCAACATTAGCATCCTCGATCAGGCCAACATCCCCAGCACGAAGCATTGACCACACTTGACCAGCTCCGTTGGACGGGCCGGGCCAAATTCTTCGCATGCATGACACAAGATTCCCAAAGCAAGCGCTCTACTCGGAACTCCTATACGGCAAGCGAGCCCCAGGTGGGCAGAGGAAACGTATACAAATCAGTTCCCATTCAGCTGCCATGACAGTTGCTCTTCACACTCTCCCAAGCCACTTTGTTGCAATCTCAATTCCCAGTCCAGTGCAGCCCTGCCTCCCTCCCTTCTTGCCCCTCCCTCGCCCGATCTAGCATAGCCCTAGACTGAAGAACACCGAAAAACAGATTGCAACATTTCACTACTAACAGAAATTCTTGAGCTGCAAGGTACAGATGCCAGACACTAAATAAAGTAAGTTAGCTGTTTAAAATGGGAATCACTTATTTGCTCTTTGATAAAGAGTTATGTAAGAGAAAGTCAAGAGAGACAGATAGACATAGATGGAGGTGGGGGAGGGGAAGAGGAAGATGCAGATTTAATCACAGAAGAACTGATGGCAAAGACAGAGGGAGATAAGACAAACAAGACGAGATATAAGCAGGGAGCGAGACATAAATGGAGATAATTATGAGAAACACATTTTTTTTGACCATGAAGAACACTACTGTAAATTGACAGTATATTACAAATCTTGTGTTTGCTCACACTTCTTGTGTTAACTTTTCCTATGTTCACATGTATAATGGAAACTGCCTATGTAAACTTGTTAGAGTCTAATTACACCCTTCACTATAAGCACACTATATGCAGCTCTTTTATATCTCCCAGCTCATAACCCTATGAAACTGCTATGCTGCCACCAACCTTACTTTGCTACTTCCCAAATTGCTGTCAGTTTTATCAGTGTTATATAAAAGTATGGACAGAACGTATGATTTAAAATGGAGACTGAATTATATCTGTATGTCCGGTTTCAATTATTCTCCTTCCTGTAATCCCTCTTTCACCAGAATACTAGACCTGGTCTTCTCTCCCCATGTACTATATGATGCGATCTCTGCCCTGATCAAGAACCAGTCCAGCTCTCTCTTGAAGGCATGGAGAATGTCAGCATCCCCACACACTGGAATAATCTTCAATAGGTTATTGATATAAAATATATATTAGTATAACAGTGCAGTATAAAAGTAACTCAAAAGGAGTCGGTCTTCAGCACTGAATTATACTAGAAGTCAACAGTCCATTAACTATAGAGTTACTTCTAACATCTCAGAACTAAATCTTACTCATTTGCGGTGTAATTTAGGCATGGATCCAGGAACTCTATGCTGCATTTCTGCATACAAGAGAAAATAGTTTAGTGTGGTGCAAATACAATAGAAATCTTTCAAGAGCCACTGATGGTAAACAGCAGACCGCTTCACACATGTCCCACAGGATATGCCTGAAACTGTGATAAAAGGCACGAGTTTGATGACAGAATGGTTAGCCTTGCTGTGCAATAGAAACTAAATACCGATAACCAAAACAAATAAACACAAGTCATATTAAGGCTTCTCATACAGCAGTTAGTCAAAACAACTAAATACAACATTTCTACAACTACAGGAATTACCAGATGCTTTTTTAGGTTAATTTATTTAAGAATTTCTCCACCCCCCTGCCCACCCCCTCAAAGGAAACAAAGGTTCCAAACAAGTTCCATTTATAACCATGCCGTCATTTATTTCACATGAATGTGATAAGTTTCAAACTCATACAGAGTCAAAAGCAACAACATGACATTGAGTCAAGTTGATGATTGGAATCCCCAAGTGTACGAAAGCCAAAAGGTGCAAGATCAACTCTGGGAGGTAATCGCCAGTGCCTCTTGTACAGCAAAATCCCAGCACACAGACACCCCTTCAACATCTAGTTGTGGACAGTTATGATTTAATCTAAACAAGAACAAGTTTCAAAGTAACCATTTCACTTACTGATAGCAACTATGAACTGCTCTGGGTTGAAAACTGACACTATTTTACAACTCTGCTGGCTTGCCCAGGAGACTCCTAGAATGGGTGACTGATCTCCTCGGCACTGCTGCGGTCAACCCAGGAGAAAAAGTTCTTGCATGTGCAGTTTGTGAATGTGCACGTGAATGTGCATTCGCTTGGCTGACTTTGCTTGCAGACAATCAGCAAAACACTCCCTGGCCCGTCACTCCACTGCCTAAAAATCTCTCAGCTCCTTGCTATACTGGGTATGGAAGACTAGCATGTCTTTTATTATCCTTGATGCTGGACACATACTATCTTTGATGCTGGGGACATACTATCGTTGATGCTAGAGACATTCAGATACCAGTTTGTTGCAGACGAGCGAGCCACATACTTTTCTCCACATACTGCCCCACCTCCATCCCTGTAGCCCCATGCAATGTCTGCTATCTCACCTCCTGCATTCGCTACTTACTTTTTTCTTTGCTCCATTTCATCACATGTTTTGCTGTCTCTCTTGTGCTTTCTGTGTCAGTGTATGTCTCTCGGTTTGTGTCTCTGTCTCTCTCTCTTGTACAGACTGCTGCGGAGAGAGAGAGGGCGATAACCAAGAGCGCCTGGAAGGTAGGGAAACCCATCTTTGTGCACTGCGTGTAATTAGGCCAGAGGTTACATACCTACTCGTCCTCCGCACTTTCGCTCCAATTATCTTCAAATTGGGGAGGAATATAAAAAAGTGTTAAAGGAATTAATGGATAAAAAATGGATTCATCTCTCTGTCACTGTAGTAACTTAGGGTTCCTAACCCTCCTGGACAGCTTGGCAATCTTCCACGATGGGTGATTATTGATCTTCTAAGCACAGCTGCCGACACTCCAGGAGAGAAGTAATTTAGTATGTGGGATTCATGCCTGCGACCCACCATTCCTGTCCTGCACCATCCTGGCCATCTTCCACGTGCTTGTGGTGCTATCCATTTTGGGTTTCAACCAACCAGCCATTCAATTCATGCTCGAATTTCCCCATGGTTGGTCGCCCCGCCACCAGAAATATCAACCTAAGTACTGGCTTAAGAAGAAACTATGAGCAAAGACACTCAACTACGGGGAACCCAATCTTTATAAAGGCACGTGCAACAACATTTGCAACTTGCAGCAATTGAATATCACGTGAATATCACATTGTCAAGCCGCCAGGAATATGTCCAAGCAGAGCTGGAAACTCTAGCCCACACCCAGAAGACTTCATTTTAACTACACAAAAGTTTTTTCCACTCACAATTGGGAAAAGTATTTTTACGTATTAATAACCATCCTACTGTTTACTAGAAAAAATGCAATGGAGAGGAGTGGAAGGGAAGGAAAGTAGCTTTTTAAAATAAATTACATAAAACATACTGCTGCTCTGTTGTGACTTTAGTTCAGAACCACATCCAGCTGAATCTGTTCAATGATGTATGCAAGATTACAAATGGAACTGTTTAAAAGTTGCAATTGCAACATTTTAAAAAATTTGAATAAACCTGCAAAAAGCCAGAACAAAATGGCAGCCCATTCAAGAAAAAAAATACAACTCCCGAGGTGAAGCGGTGTACTGCTGGAGGTACGTGTGTGCCACATCATTTATATTACAGCACTGCTGCCGGAGTCAGGGTTAGCTTTGGATGCAGCATTGTAATAAAAACATTCATGTAGTTTGAAATCACTTAATTCAAATTATTAGATCATTCAATTTTGGATTATCAGTAGACTGTTGTAGATTGCCAAGAATTTCAGCCACCGCCAATCTAAGAGATCGCAAAGAAATTGAGAAAATATTTAGAGACTTCTGACACATAACATTTACTCAAATGTTTTTTTTAAATGGACTGAACAGATAGCTCCTCCCTGCTGGAAAGAATTTTAGTTTTAATGTCATGTTTTGTCTGTCTGTAACATTTTAGGTTGTACTGCTTGCACTGGTGATGTATTCTGATGAGGTGCTATGTACACCACAGAGTAGCGACATTCATTTTGAAGGAAATGGACAACTATGTGGGTCCAGCTTGGAAGCACTAGAGTAAAAACAAGACACTAGAATGCTCCAGCCCTCACCTGGTGTTCATGCATGCATACAATGCAATAGAAGTCATTAAACATGGATCAAGAGAAGATTCCTCCTCTCCCCTTCCCTCTCCTCTCCAATCTCCATCCCATTTCCCAACGAACCACCATTCTTGTGGCCCATAATGCCTCCATGATAAAGATCAGCTAACTCAATGAGAATGGATCAAATCTCAGACCTTCCTGTTCTGCATTAGCAACACACTAGGAAGCACATTTATCAAGTGCCGGCTCTGCCTGCGGTTTGCAGACCCAGCACTAAGCGACATGTCATTGAGACAGTGAAGAAGCTGCTGAAAGCTATTTAAGCAGCATTTTACCAGGTCTTAACGATTTTTCCAAGTTTTTTTTAACGAGGTTTCCATCCCTTGGGGATCACGTCAAGTAAGTGTATTGGGTTCTCAATAACTCTGGATCGGTTTGAAGAGTTGACAGCTGCAAAAGTGGTATAAAAACTACCATTTCATAGCTGTTCAATTTCCAATCTTAGAAGCTGGAGCCTTCAGGATTTGGAATACACTTTTCAGCTTTATGGAGGTTTGAAGTGTTTGCAGTAAACTCTCTATCCAATGTCACCTCCTTGAAGCAACCTCTCTCACCATTGACAGATCCCTTCTGTCATCTCAACTTCAGCTGCCATCTATTTCATCAGCATCGGTGTCCTTGAAAAAATACTCACCTTGGTCCTCAGAATCTCAGCACGATCAGCCCTGACACCAACATCACTAGGCACACCAGCATAACCAACAACAGTGCCAACCTTCTCCGCAATCATCTAATGCTGCACAGGACACAGGGCATCAGCACTTGACCACATTGCTGCCCGGGAGGCCAGGGATGGCCTCAACTTGGCCAGATTTACTTAACTTGACGCTGTACAACACCCTGGCTGTCACATGATGCACCAGGTTCGCTACCATCCCACACCAAGACCATAAAGCATCCCTACAATGTACGTTATGTTTCACCATTCACTGCAACTCACTAAGCCACTTCGAACGGTGACACAGATCTGTCCAAGACAAAGTGTTGAAAATAAAGGTTTCAATGTTTGACAACATATTAGCAGAAACTTTACATAAACATTGGCGATAACACACAAGTGCCTACCCTTGTGTGTCGTTAGTTGATATGATTGGACAAGGATGAGGGCGAGCATGAGGGTTGGCTAGTGAGCTGTGGATGTGATAATGTAGATAGAGAGAGAGGGATGGGTGGAGGTGCAAGCTAAGTTGGTGTGAGTAAGGATGTGCAGGAGTAGGGTAGGGAAGGCAGAGTGATGGGGATGTGATGAGTGGCATAGCAGGATGAGATTGAGTGTGGCTTTGCAGTAACATTTCGTGATACAGAGATCATTGAAAGGTTTGTACCACTGCAGCCAGGTCCTCCTGACAACATCCCTGTTTGTGCCCTCCAGTAGAATGTGCAACCAGGCTGCATTGGTGTCCTGAGGAGGTCTCTTCTGCCAATTGGCCAAGAAGAGAACCTCCCTGCGTGTTGTGACTCCCTCCCTAAGCCGTTGGAGGGAGTGATAGGAGAGCTTGGGTGGAGCCGTGCACCTTTGTGTCGTGCTTGTTGGTGTTTGCAGCACCTCAATGCTGCAGAACACTGACAGAACTGTCAAAATGAATGTGGGCATGGTCCCCTTAAGGAAACCTGCTGATGGCGTGTCATCAAATGACATCATCAGAATCGCTTCCTTTTAATTGGCCGGGAACCTAGCAGAGCAGGCTTAACAAGCCCCAGCCACGTAACATCACTTGGACAGAGCGGGTTGCAACCAGGAGCGAGGTTCCAGCTTGCACCCGAAGTCACCCGCCTCGGTATGAAAAATCGCGGTCCATGTGTGTATAGTTAAGGCAAGCTCTTTTTTTGAAGATTGTAATCAGCAGCATCATTCTCAAAAGAATAAAACATTTTCCTCAGTATTTTTGCTGGTGTAAAGAACAGTTAATATAACGCAAGTAACCGGGAGCAACAACTCCAGGATGTATGAAATTAAGTTTCTCCTTTTTAAAAAAAAATGTCCATACTTGATTTAAATACAGAGATTCAAGAAATCAGTCAATGGTCCTGTTGTTTGATCCAAGAAAGATAGTAAAATGCTTTTCAATAAATAGTGTATTAATTTAGGAAAACCCGTGATGGATCATTTGTGCGATATATACGAAGGAAATTAAACAAAAGTAGCAGCACAAAAGTGAACTGTTAAAATAACATCCATGAAATTTTTGAAATAAAATTATTTTTGCATTAATCCATACAAAATACTGTAATATTTCAAACTGCAGGTGATAGTTGCATCCAAGATGGGAGCAATATAAACTGTGTTTGTGTAACAATTTAATCCAATTAAAAATTGCGGAGACCATGGTCATTGATTTCAGTTGAGAATAGCTGTATCATCTGATTTCTAGTTCATGTTCATCTAATTCAGCTACTGGACTCCAAGTGGTTGGAGTTAATAGAATGTGATAGCTCCCTTAACGACTGACCATCATTAAAGGATACTCTGGGCACATTAAAGCTACAGTTATTTTTGATTTACAGCTTCCAATGCTACAGAAAAGCCTGCAAACATTGTTAACTGTTTGAAACCACAAAATACAATAAAGTCCATCTTAATCCACTAAATGCCGTAATTTGTCTCTGCACCAAAATTAAATGTAACATGGATTTTGTACATCTATATATAGTTGTGTACTAGAGGAAAAAGACAAAGGGAGGAGAAGAGGGATAAAATTAAATGTACCCTGTAAGTAAATTATTTTCAGCATATATACAGTTATGGATTTTCATTTTTCACAAGGAAAAATGAGATGGGGGTGGGGGGGGCGGTTTCTGGTGGCTCAAATGGTAACTGCGCTGCACAGTATAGTACTGAATCTACAAACTAGGAAGGTTTAAAATTAAACCTTTGGCCTATGTCGAATATGTTGATCTCAGGCAGTAAAACATTTGGCATGCTAAAATTGGCCTCAGAGCCCTTGGGCTTGGGAGAGTGGGCGAACAGGCGGGCGGGGTGGGAAATCAGCCAGCGTTTCTACTCCTGATCGAACGTTGGACAATGTGCATACATCAGATAGAACTTCAAATAGCCTTCTGGCACTCACCATCTAATCTTAGACGTGAATAGCCCCAGTGCTGTGATCCAAATTGATACCCAGCACGAGGCAGCAGTTTTTTTTGAGGTGGCAGAAAAATGATTTTTTTGGGAGAGGATAGTAAGGAAAAATAAGTTGTGTTGGGGTCAAGTTTCGGCCTGAGTTGCTCCTATTTTTTTGGAGCAACTGGTTTAGAATGCAGTATCTTAGGAATTACAATTCTCGGCATTTAGTTTGCGTCAGTTCTAGTCAGTTAGAACAGTTTCATTTTGGAACAGATTTTTTTTCCAAAAGGGGGCTTGTCCGGCCACTTACGCCTGTTTTGAAAGTTTAGGCAGTGAAAACTTACTCCAACCTAACTTAGAATGGAGTAAGTGTAGATTTTTGTACATTCAGAAAAACCTTGCCTAAACTTTACAAATCAGGCGTAGGTTATAAATCAGGCGTAGGGAACTGGGGGGGGGGGGGGGCGGGGGGAAGGAAGTAATTAAATTCTACAAACATTCAACAGTCTCACTTATACAAGTAAAGAGCCATCCTGACTAAAAAATTATAAACAAAGCAAAGACAAAATATTGAATATTCCTACCTGTGTGAAGCAGCAGCAGCCTTCGAGCTGCGGTGCTTCAGGCAGGCCTTCCATCCATGTTGGAGACAGGGGCGGCGTCAGTGGCTCGACGGCAGCCGAAGACACAGCAAGCAGTCTTCGAGCTACGAGGGAAGCTGAGGCCATTCGGCCACGGGATGGGGCGGCGGCAGTGGCTGATGGCGGTCGAAGACACAGCAAGCAGCCTTCGAGCTGCGAAGGAGACTGAGGCCATTCGGCCAGGGACAGGGAGAGGCAGCCAGATAGCCAGTTTGAAACTTAAATTTGCAGAATGGGTGCGACATTGTCAACACCAAGTGATCTATTCAACAGTGCTGCTAAAAGCACTCCTTCAGACACAAAAAAAATCACCAAAATTCAATCCCAAGCCTTTCCAGAGGTTCACGAGACAAATCAACACTTTTCTTTAAGTCCCTTTAGTGTCAATGTTTCTGGCCTAATGCGCACGCGCAGGACTGCTGGCACGATGTTGCCTCATTTAACTTAGCCCCGCCCCCTCCACTTGCAGAATCGGCGTGACTCTGTGGCTCCGCCCCCCCGCTGCTGTATGCGCGCTGCGCCAAGCTCCCAGGGACCAGCAAGGATCCGGAGAATTAAGAGGTATTTTTCTGTTGCACTTTTAGGCGCGAAAAACGGGCGTCCAGGTCGGGGCTTCGCCGTTCTAGGTGCAGCCCGAAACTTGACCCCATTGTCACTACAATTTCAGTGAAATGCGATGCTGTATCTTAAGTTCACTTATACTGTTGAATATTGTTCAGTGCAATTCTAGATTTTATTCCTCCAATTTGGGTTGAACTTGCAGAAATATTCAACAGACAGGTGAAGTAGGTGGCTATAGGTCAGTCACCAGGAAGAATGTCACATATTAAAATGTATAACCACAGTGATTTTTCCTACAGCTTATTGACACTTATGTACTAAATAAGCTTGGTGACCACATTTCAGGATCTGAAAGGGTGAACTTGGAGGAGGAAAAAAATGACAAAACTTTAATATGAAACTTATTTATTAATACATTCATTTCAACAGATCACTACCAGTAAACAAGTCAGTATCTGGCTAGAGAAAAAATACAACTAACTGTCTAAATATGTAAACATGGACCATTCAAGAGATTATCTTCAAATGTGAAGTTGAAATGATACATGATGTTACGATTCAGTACAACAACTACAACGCTCACTGTACAGCCATTCACATGCAATAACAGTCAATTGGGCAAGCAATTGAGCACTACCACCACTTTTTAGATCGAGCTCCAACACAAGTCAAAGTGAAAGTTTGGAGGAAAAAAAATCACCTCCAACATCCAGTGAAAAATGATTAATTTGCATACCTTTATATGAAATTAAATCAGTTTCATCCAGTTTTCACAATCTTTGTTCACCTGTGATAAAAACAGTGAATTAGTAACTTCCAAAACTCTCAATTTAAATAGTGTGTTTATAGTAAAGAGCAACCAGAGCTTTCCTTGGATGTTTTATGCATCATCAAAGTCCAAATTTTAACAGATAATTTTTTTTCTTGTGTGAAGGGATTGTCAGAAAGCTTTGGGGCGTCGGCAAAGAGATCTTTGTAATAATGGAAAGACCTTTCTTTCAGGGATTCATTCGCAGTCTGACAGTTCCTCCCCTCATACGGCCACGGCCAGTCTGCCTACAGTATAGTATTTTTTAACACAGGCATCAGGACCAAGAATACCACAGAAGAATCCTCTAGGAAGAGATATCTGCCAAGTACAAATTTGGGGCATAAAATACAGAACCTAAACTCCTGGTACAGATTTAAAGCAATCAATCAAAAAATAATTACAACTTGAAGCAATTTCAAAGCATATTATTTTATTCACAAGACTCAATTGCCTTTTCTCAAATCTACCCATAACAGAATATAAAATTGTCAACAAAAATCTTTATGCCCTTGAATCAGTTCCGAAAATACAGCCAGAGGTTTTGGTGCTGTAGAACAGATTCCATAGTACAGGGGTAATTACTGCAAAGTTTGAATGCTGCTATTCGTAACGTTATTTTTGACCATCTGCCTCCCATGATGTCTCCCTGTAGCATTTCCCCCACTTCTCTCCTACTCTAATCTTTTCTCTATAACTTTCACACCAAACTGCTCTCTGGTTTCGCACTTAATTTTTCCCTCTCTTCTCTTGTCCACTATACATACCTCCTTCACATTCTCTTTTTTTTCAATCCATCTATTCATTCATTTTCACTTTCCCTGTGTATTGCCTTTTTTCTCTTTCCCCTTCTTTCAGATTATATCTAATTTATTTTGAGAGTGCTCATCTAAGCAACATTAACAAACATTTAGTTTGAATATGTATATGGTCCCAAAAACTAACACATACTGTACATGTATTGAATGGCAAAAAGTGAAGATGATCTGAGATTGAAGCAGACGGTAGGGTTTTAGGCCGAGTGAAAGAAAGTCATGGGTGCAGGAAAGCTGTTGGAATAATTGTACAGGCAAAAATAAGTTTGTATTTTTCATGCTAGGGATATATAGTGGAGTGGGTAGAGGACCAACAGAGGAGCTGAAAGGATTTGAAAAAAAAATTCTCCTGAGATTGTGAAAGGTGCTGTATAAATTCAATTTCCTTCTCTTTTAATTCCTTTGTCTGAACTGCAAGAAGTCTGTTCTAGCCTTGAACTCCACTTCTACCCCAGAAGAATTCTGCAAGTCTTTTGAAATTTTTCAAATTAAATGTTTGTTTTCTCCCCACCAATCCAAAATATACAATTTGTGCTCGGGTGAAGTCCCAAATGTGCCAACTATCATCTGGTATCCCCCTGCCCCACACCAACAATTGACTATTTTTGTTGTCTGAACTAAAGACAGTGAATATCAGCAGGCTATTTTAACTGTGGGAAGGCAGAAGGGCCAAGCCCAATACTGGCCCCAAGTTTCGTCCCGCGGCGAAAACGGCGCACCTCCGAGCTGGGCGCCTGTTTTTCGCGCCAAAAACTGCGCCTAAAAAAAAGTCCGATATTCTCGAGCTCCTTGGAGCTCGATGTCTGCTTGGCACGGCGCGCTCTTCGCAGCAGGGGGCGGAGCCTAACACTCGCGCCGATTTTCTAAGTAGCAGGGGGCGGGTACAATTTAAATTAGCCTTCGTGGTGCCGGCAACCCTGCGCGTGCGCGTTGGAGCGTGCGCGCACGCGCAGTCTCACACAAACATTGGCATTCGGCCATTTTTTAAAATACTGCAGAAAAAGTGAAGATTTGTTTCTTGGACCCCTGCAAAGGCTTGTAATTTAAATTTTTTTGATATTTGTGTGTGTGAGGGAGTGCTTTTAGCAGCACTGCTGAATAAATCACCTGCTGAAATCAGTGAGTTCAGCTTTTCACTGCTAAACTTGCAGAACCGGTGCTGCATTGGTGCATGCAAATTAAGGACTGTGTGTTTGGAGAAATAAGAGTGCCAATTCAACTTTGCAATAATACATGGTGTTGACAATGCAGCACCCATTCTGCAAATTTAAATATAAAACTATCGATGTGGTTGCCTCTCCCTGTCCAAATGGCCTCAGTCCCCCTCACAGCTGGAAGGCTGTTGCTGTATCTTCAGCTGCCAGCCAGCCATTGACGCCGCTGATATCCTATGGCCGAATGGCCTCACATCCATCCGCTGCTGATTCTTTGGCTGCCGGCCAGCCACTGACGCCGCCCCTAAAGCGTGGCCGAATGGCCTCAAGAACCTTAATGAGCTGCGTGTGTCCTGCGTTGATTCTTCGGCTGCCGGCCAGCCACTGACGCCGCTGATATCTCATGGCCGAATGGCCTCGGGTCCGTCCAGTGCTGCTGCTTCGCGGCCAGCCACGAAGAGAATGAAGGCCTGCCTCAAGCACTGCAGCTCAGCTCGAAGCTTGCTGCCGCTGCCGTCGAGACACTGACGCCACACTGCTGCCTGTCTCCAACATGAAAGGCCTGCCTGAAGCACTTTCACACAGGTAGGAACATGGTTTATTTAATCTTTTCTTTGCTTATAAATTTTTATTCAGGTTGGATTTATTTGTATAATATTTGTATAAGTATAACTAAGGATTGATTGTAGAATTTAATGACTTCCCTACCCCCCCTCCCCCCTCCCCCCCCCCCCCACCTCGTTCCCTAGGCCTAATTTGTAACCTATGCCTGATTTTCTAAAGTGTAGACAAGGTTTTTTCGAGCGTACAAAAATCTTCACTTACTCCATTCTAAGTTAATTTGGAGTAAGTTTTCACTCACGAAACTTTGAAATCAGGCGGCCGGACACGCCTCCTTTTGAAAAAAAAATTCTGTTCCAAAGTGAAACTGTTCTAACTGACTAGAACTGGAGCAAACTAAATGTGGAGAATTCCGATTTCGAAGATACTCCGTTCTACACCAGTTGCTCCTAAAAATCAGGAGCAAATCATGTGGAAACTTGGGGCCATTGTCCTCAACTATCCACAAGCACTTTCTGGCATGATCAGGAAATCCTGGTTTATTTTTCTGGGTGCGGTGTTCATTTATAGGACCCAACCGTTGCCCTGGCTAATATCTTATCATGCATAGTAATTTGTAATTTCATTATAGCTGCTAATATCCTCTGTGCATTTTAATCAGATTTATGAAAAGAGGGCATGTTACATTATATTTAGACCACAAGTACAATGATCTTATTGAGAAATAGAGTCACAACATTACTGTCTATATAACATCAATGATCTTAATGCAGCATTTGGATTCAATCAATTTTTTCAGGAGAAAGGTGAAGGATCATCGCAACAGAATGGACGACCTAAGGAAAGGTGAAAGGAGCTGTGGTTTCACTTCATGTAGGTACCAATGATATCATGGATAAAAAGTTTGTTTCACAGGAGATCTACAAACAACTGGTCCACTTGAGAAATTTATGGGACTAAAAGCCGACAAATCCCTTGAACGTCATGGCCAACATCCTAGGTTTTTAAAAGAGGTGGCAACAGAGATAGTGGATGCATTGGTTTTGATCTTCTAGAAATCCCTAGATTTTAGAATGGTCCCCACCAATTGTAAGATAGCAAATGTAACCCTTCAAGAAAGGAGGAAGAGAGAAAACAGGGAACTATATTCCAGTTAGCCTGACATCAGAATTAGGGAAAATGCCAGAATCTATTATTACGGCCGTGGTAACAACAACCTGTATCTATATAGCACCTTTAACCCAAGACGCTTCACAGGAGTATAATGCATTAATAATTTGACAGCGAGTTGCACAAATAGAAATTAGCACAGATGACCAAAAGCTTGGTCAAAGAGGTATGTTTTAAGGAGCGCCTTGAAGGAGGAAAGAAAGGTAGACAGGTGGAGGTGTTTAGGCAGGGAGTTCCAGAGCTTGGGGCCTAGGCAACAGAAGGCACAGCCACCAATGGTTGAACGATTATAATCAGGGATGCTCAGGAGGGCAGAATTAGAGGAGCGCATATATCTCAGGGGTTTATGGGCCTGGAGGACATTACAGAGATAGGGAGGGGCAAGGCCATGGAAGGATTTGAAAATAAAGATGAGAATTTTGAAATCGAAGCATTGCTTAACCGGAAGTCAATGTAGGTCAGCAAGTCAGGGATGATGGGTGAGCGGGACTTGATGCGTGTTAGGACACGGGCAGCCAAGTTTTGTATCACCTCCAATTTACGTAGGATAGAATGTGAGAGGCCAGCTGGGAGTGCGTTGGAATAGGCAAGTCTAGAGATAACAAAGTCATGGATGAGAGCTTCAGCAGCAGATGAGCTGAGGCAAGGGCAGAGACATGCGATGTTATGGAGGTGGAAACAGGCAGTCTCAGTTATGCTGCTGATATGTGGTCGAAAGCTAATTTCAGGATCAAATATGACACCAAGGTTGCGAACAATCTGGTTCAGCCTCAAACAGGAATTGGGAAAAGGGATGGAGTCAATGGCTAGGGAATGGAGTTTGTGGCGGGACCGAAAACAATGGCTTTGGCCTTCCCAATATTCAATTGGAGAACATTTCTGCTCATCCAGAACTGGATGATGGACAAGCATTCTGACAATTTAGAGACAGGGCACTTAGAAAACCATAATATGATTAGACAGAGTCAAAAAAACAGATTTATGCAGGGGAAATCGGGTTTGACAAATCTAATAGTTTTTTGAGGGTGTACCTAGCAGGGAAACCAGTGGATGTAGAGTATTTGAACTTATCTCAAACAACGTTCGATAAGATGCTACACAAGAAGTCGTTACACAAACTTAGGGCTCACGGGACTAGGACTATATTAGCATGAATTGAGGATTGGTTAGAGAGAGAGAGAGAGAGAGAGAGAGAGAGAGAGAGAGAGAGTGGGGAGAGGTGAAAGAGAGTAAAAAGGGGAGGCCAGAAAGAGAGGGAGAGGGAGAGAAAGAGTGAGGCCAGAAAGAAAGAGGTGAGGCCAGAGTGAGAGAGAGAGAAGAGAGAGGTGAGGGCAGAGAGAACGAGAGAGAAAAGAGGCTAGAGAGAGAGAAGGGGAGGTTAGAGAGAGATGGGGAGGTAAGAGAGAGAGAAGGGGAGATTAGAGGGAGAGAAGGGGAGATTAGAGGGAGAGAAGGGGAGATTAGAGGGAGAGAAGGGGAGATTAGAGGGAGAGAAGGGGAGATTAGAGGGAGAGAAGGGGAGATTAGAGGGAGAGAAGGGGAGATTAGAGGGAGAGAAGGGTTGGGAAAGCAGGCAAGCAGTCTTAAAAACTGCTTGAAAAGATTACATTACACAGGCATAAAAAAGGAGAGAATGCAAACAACACTTAAAAATTCTCAAGTTATAAAATGTTTACAAAGTCATTTTGTTTGACATAGCACACTGGCATACATTGAGATATTCAGATAGTTGCACAGATTTGACTGGCTCGATGCATCACAGTAAGGGTCAAAGTTGGTTTGCTGTCAAAAGTCTACAGAAATGGGACCCAACATACATTGGTTATGGATAATACTGAGGTGGTGGTACCCATGTTTTTTTTTCTGGGACTGCTCGACTTTCAAATCATGAATCAGAGGAACGTTCTTATTGACTGCCTTCTATTTCTGGTTTTGGTCATTTACTATGTTCCTATAGGGGAGGATTAAATGGGGAGGGGGCAGGAGGTAAAAGAGACCCAATATTTCTCCAGCTATAGGCAGAACACACACATGCAAGTTAGCAGTTATTCATATTGTTATCATATGATTTATCCAAGTGGTAAAGGGGAGCACTTTCATTTACTTTGTTCGCAGTACCAGCCTGTGTGTGGTGGGATTCCAGTCCTCCCAGCAGTCTTTAAAAAAATGCAAATCCAATGTGCCAATGATGATAGTAATGCAATGGGACCAATGGTTTTCCACATAAACAAACTGAATAGCAAACTTCTACATATTTCACCAACACTTCTTCCACATAGTAAATATCTCAATTGTACATCTACAACATGAAGAATAAGATATTTCCAGTCAATTATATACATAGCCAAGAAGAGCGGGAATTTAAAATTAAGTATTTCCAAAAAAGCTTTAGCCACTCTACGGCTCCCCCACCCACCCCCTCAACTTCAACCTATATTTGAACCCTTGGCATCATACAAAATGATTTATACAATGAGCTATCGCTACAACAAATACTTGGAAGCCATAAAACTTGCATCAAACAATGACATCTGTCTATTTGCTTACTGCTCTTTGCCAGCAGCAGAGAAAACAAGGACATATTCATACTCGTTTTAAAGACTATTGGATATGTTTCTGCCTGGAAACAGATTCTGTACAAATATTTTTAGTAATTGAAATTCATAAAACTATGCCTTCTGTTGCGTGTTAAATTCCAATGACAATCAGCACAGTTGAAAATAATTAGAAATCTATTTCTTGCGTAACCAATGATTACATTTGGAAAAACAGTTAGGTGACTCAATGTAACTGCAATGTAGGAAAAACATTATCTTCACACTATCCAGATATCAATAACACGAGCTGATGCAGAAACCATTTCTTGTTTAAATATGAGTGGTTCTACTGTAAGCTAAATCACATGGACTCATTCACATGTACTTCTACCAGGATACAGTTTGTAAGAAATTTTGCCACGGTGTGCATGAGCTCCTGATGACTCCATTGGTAAAGGCACAACACAGCCACATAAATTATGAAAATCTTAGATTCAGTGAATTATCAATCTTGAGAAGGGTTATGATGGGAGACATAATTCATCTCCACATCCTCGGGCTCCAGAGAAGGGATGGGGGGCGCGGTTGGGGAAACAGCAACACTCGTTCTCTAAATTAGTATTCACTGACCTTCATGAGAAATGCATATGCTGGTTGAGGTCAGGATCAGATTCAGCTGATATGGCACCTGCTGAATTGTCCACTAACACCAATTATCAGGCTCATAAACAAACAGATACACGACGTGAGTTATGTTCTTGACAACCCAACTCTTTCTTTCCTTCCACTGATCAGTTCTTTATGACTTTCATGTTTTTGTCTTTTTTCTTTCCTCAACCCCATGCATCCTGCACAGGTCACTCCCATCCCAGAATTGGTCCTAATGTCCCAGGGGATAAGTGATTGGCAAGTAGTTTTTCTTTTTCTTTTCTATATCAGTAAGTAACGTTTAGCATTGTTGTTGCCAATTTAAGTTTATCTAAGGGTTAAGTCATGGCAGGACAGCTTGGACACGTGTTATGCTCCTCCTGTACTATGTGGGAAGTCAGGGACGCTTCCGGTGTCCCTGACGACTATGTGTGCAGGAAGTGCTGCGGGTGGATTCACTCTGGAGCATGCACGATGCTGAAATTGACATGACTAGCACGTTTAGTGAGTTGGTCTTACCACAGGTAAAGGGTACACAGCCAGATAGGGAATGGATGACCAACAGCAAGAGCAGTGGAAGGAAGGTAGTGCAGAAGTCCCCTGCGGTCATCCCCCTGCAAAACAAATACGCCGCTTTGGGTACTGTTGAGGGGGATGACTCATCAGGGGAGGGCAGTAGCAGCCAAGTTCATGGCACTGTGGGTGGCTCTGCTGCACAGGAGGGCAGGAAAAAGAGTGGGAGAGCTATAGTGATAGGGGATTCAATTATAAGGGGAATAGATAGATGTTTCTGCGGCCGCAACCGAGACTCCAGGATGGTATGTTGCCTCCCTGGTGCAAGGGCCAAGGATGTCTTGGAGCGGGTGCGGGGCATTCTGAAAAGGGAGGGTGAACAGCCAGTTGTCGTGGTGCAGATAGGTACCAACGATATAGGTAACAAACGGGATGAGGTCCTACAAGACAAAGTTAGGGAGCTAGGAGCTAAATTAAAAAGTAGGACCTCAAAAGTAGTAATCTCAGGATTGCTAACAGTGCCACATGCTCGTCAGAGTAGGAATCGCAGGATAGCTCAGATGAATACGTGGCTTGAGGAGTGGTGCAAAAGGGAGGGATTCAAATTCCTGGGACATTGGAACCAGTTCTGGGGGAGGTGGGACCAGTGCAAACCAGACGGTCTGCACCTGGGCAGGACCGGAACCAATGTCCTAGGGGGAGTGTTTGCTAGTGCTGTTGGGGAGGAGTTAAACTAATATGGCAGGGGGATGGGAACCTATGGAGGGAGACAGAGGGAAGTAGAATGGGGGCAGAAGCAAAAGACAGAAAGAAGAAAAAGTAAAAGTGGAGGGCAGAGAAACTCAAGATAAAAGCAAAAAGCAAAAAGCAAAAAGGGCCACATTACACCAAAATTCTAAAGCGGCAAAGTATGTTTAAAAAAAAAAAGCCTGAAGGCTCTGTGTCTCAATGCGAGGAGCATTCAGAATAAGGTGGACGAATTAACTGCGCAAATAGCAGTTAACGAGTATGATGTATTTGGCATCACGGAGACATGGCTCCAGGGTGACCAAGGCTGGGAACTCAACATCCAGGGGTATTCAACATTTAGGAAGGATAGACAGAAAAGAAAAGGATGTGGGGTGGCATTGCTGGTTAAAGAGGAAATTAATGCAATAGTAAGAAGGGACATTAGCTTGGATGATGCAGAATCGGTATGGGTGGAGCTACGGAATACCAAGGGGCTGAAAACGCTAGTGGGAGTTGTGTACAGACCACCAAACAGTAGTAGTGAGGTTGGGGACAGCATCAAACAAGAAATTAGGGATGCATGCAATAAAGGTACAGCAGTTATCATGGGTGACTTTAATCTACATATTGATTGGGCTAACCAAACTGGTAGCAATGTGGTGGAGGAGGATTTCCTGGAGTGCATTAGGGATGGTTTTCTAGACCAATATGTTGAGGAACCAACGAGGGAGCTGGCCATCTTATACTGGGTGATGTGTAATGAGAAAGGACTAATTAGCAATCTTGTGCGAGACCCCTTGGGGAAGAGTGACCATAACATGGTAGAATTCTTTATTAAGATGGAGAGTGACACAGTTAATTCAGAAACTAGGGTCCTGAATTTAAGGAAAGGTAACTTTGATGGTTTGAGGCGTGAATTGGTTAGAATAGACTGGCAAATGATACTTAAAGGGTTAACGGTGGATAGGCAACAGCAAACATTTAAAGATCACATGGATGAACTTCAGCATTTGTACATCTCTGTCTGGAGTAAAAATAAAATGGGGAAGGTAACTCAACCGTGGCTAACAAGGGAAATTAAGGATGGTGTTAAATCCAAGGAAGAGGCATATAAATTGGCCAGAAAAAGCAACAAACCTGACGACTGGGAGAAATTTAGAATTCAGCAGAGAAAGACAAAGGGTTTAATTAAGAAGGGGAAAATAGAGTACGAGAAGAAGCTTGCTGGGAACATAAAAACTGACTGCAAAAGCTTCTATAGATATGTGAAGAAAAAAAGATTAGTGAAGACAAACGTAGGTCCCTTGCAGTCGGATTCAGGTGCATTTATAATGGGGAACAAAGAAATGGCAGACCAATTGAACAAATACTTTGGTTCTGTCTTCACGAAGGAAGACACAAATAACCTTCCGGAAGTATGAGGGGACCGAGGGTTTAGTAAGAAGGAGAAACTGAAGGATAGCCTTATTAGGCGGGGAATTGTGTTCGGGAAATTGATGGGATTGAAGGCTGATAAATCCCCGGGGCCTGATAGCCTGCATCCCAGAGTACATAAGGAAGTGGCCCTAGAAATAGCGGATGCATTAGTGATCATTTTCCAACAGTCTATCGACTCTGGATCAGTTCCTATGGACTGGAGGGTAGCTAATGTAACACCACTTTTTAAAAAGGGAGGGAGAGAGAAAGTGGGTAATTATAGACCGGTTAGCCTGACATCAGTTGCGGGGAAAATGTTGGAATCAATTATTAAAGATGAAATAGCAGCGCATTTGGAAAGCAGTGACAAGATCGGTCCAAGTCAGCATGGATTTATGAAGGGGAAATCATGCTTGACAAATCTTCTGGAATTTTTTGAGGATGTAACTAGTAGAGTGGACAGCGGGGAACCAGTGGATGTGGTTTATTTGGACTTTCAAAAGGCTTTTGACAAGGTCCCACACAAGAGATTGGTGTGCAAAATCAAAGCACATGGTATTGGGGGTAATATACTGACGTGAATAGAGAACTGGTTGGCAGACAGGAAGCAGAGAGTCGGGATAAACGAGTCCTTTTCAGAATGGCGGGCAGTAACTACTGGAGTGCCGCAGGGCTTAGTGCTGGGACCCAGCTCTTTACAATATACATCAATGATTTGGATGAAGGAATTGAGTGTAATATCTCCAAGTTTGCAGATGACACTAAACTGGGTGGTGGTGTGAGCTGTGAGGAGGATGCTAAGAGGCTGCAGGGTGACTTGGACAGGTTAGGTGAGTGGGAAAATGCATGGTAGATGCAGTATAATGTGGATAAATGTGAGGTTATCCACTTTGGGGGCAAAAACGCGAAGACAGATTATTATCTGAATGGTGACAGATTAGGAAAAGGGGAGGCTGGGTGTCATGGTACATCAGTCATTGAACGTTGGCATACAGGTAACAGCAGGCAGTGAAGAAGACAAATGGTATGTTGGCCTTCATAGCTAGGGGATTTGAGTATTGGAGTAGGGAGGTCTTAATGCAGTTGTACAGGGCCTTGGTGAGGCCTCACCTGGAATATTGTGTTCAGTTTTGGTCTCCTAATCTGAGGAAGGACATTCTTGCTATTGTTCTTGCAGCAAAGGTTCACCAGACTGATTCCCGGGATGGCAGGATTGACATATGAGGAGAGACTGGATCAACTGGGCCTTTATATATTGGAATTTAGAAGGATGAGAGGGGATCTCATAGAAACATATAAGATTCTGACGGGACGGGACAGATTAGATGCGGGTAGAATGTTCCCGATGTTGGGGAAGTCCAGAACCAGGGGACACAGTCTTAGGATAAGGGGTAGGCCATTTAGGACTGAGATGAGGAGAAACTTCTTCACTCAGAGAGTTGTTAACCTGTGGAATTCCCTGCCACAAAGAGTTGTTGATGCCAGTTCATTGGATATATTCAAGAGGGATTTAGATTTGGCCCTCATGGCTAAGGGGATCAAAGGGTATGGAGAGAAAGCAGGAAAGGGGTACTGAAGGAATGAACAGCCACGATCTTATTGAATGGTGGTGCAGGCTCGAAGGGCCGAATGGCCTACTCCTGCACCTATTTTCTATGAATGTGAACCTTTTTGTCCTCTCCAAACAAACTTTCCCCTTGTATCCTGCTGTGAGTAGTGCACACCGTCTGAAGTAATGCAGAGTTTAGTACCCTTAAAATCCTGTACTTCATCTTGTAGCTCCTGAAATCCCCTTTGCAGGACCGCAATTCTATTTTTCAAGCCATAGGTTCCAACATGAACTGCAACTTCTGGCTGTTCCCCTGCCCTCTCCAAAATCTTTTGCACACTTGCTCACTTACATCTCTTACTTTGGCACCTGGGAGACAACACACCATTTAGGACACTGTTGTGACAATAAAAACACTTGGCTGTGAAATCCACATTTACTGCTGCATTGCTGCACTTCACTACCCCCCACCTCCTTTTTGACAACCATCTGTGACAATTGTTTGTTCATAGCTACTCTTCTCCAAATTGTTGCCTTTGTGACAGATAATGCTAAATACCGATTTATCAATTCAACACTCAGTCTCCTCTTCCTACCCTAACGGATGGATGGTCAGCCATTTTCATTCCTCACTAATTCACTCTGCCTCTGGGGTGACCACTTTCAGGAATATACAATCCAAGAACCCATCAGCCTCCCATGTGTGACCAAGTGTTTAAACTCAGAAACTCAAAGTTAATTGGAAGCAGAGATACTTCGCACACTCTCCTGGCCTTCTGCACACCACTCGTCTCTTGATGCTTCAGACTAATCTCTTGCTCATAAACTCAAGGTATACCGTCTTAACTTGCGTAATAGCCCAACTATGCTACTCGTTGCATGCTACATTTCTGCCAGGACTGTGAACATATAGACCATTGAGACACACCAAACTTGGTAGTCTGGAGGTAGATGGATATTGCATTGACATTATTACTTGACAAAATGCCTAATAAGTCATTCTGTATCATGATGCGATTCAATTCTGGCATTTAGACTTACCTACTGGTTAGAAGCAGAACGCCTCAGGTTCACAGATAATCTGCAGTCGGTGTTTTTTAAAAATTTGTTCAAGGGATGTGGGAGTCGTTGGCAAGGCCAGCATTTATTGCCCATTCCCAATTGCTCGAGAAGGTGGTGCGCTACCTTCTTGAACAGTTCGTGTGGTGAACGTACTCCCACAGTACTGTTAAGGAGGAAGTTCCAGGATTTTGACCCAGCATTGTAGGAGGAATGGCGATATATTTCCCAGTTAGGATGGCGTGTAACTTGGAGGTGGTGGTGCTCCCATGCACCTGCTGCCCTTGTCCTTCCAGGTGATAAGAGATCGTGAGTTTGAGAGGTGCTGTCGAAGAAGCCTTGGTGAGTTGCTGCAGTGCATCTTGTCGGTCAAACATTTTAGCCACGGTGCACCAGTGATGGAGGGAGTGAATGTTTAAGGCGGCAGATGGGGTGCCAATCAAGTGGGCTGCTTTGTCCTGGATGGTGTTGAGCTTCTTGAGTGCTGTTGCAGCTTCACTCATCGAAGCAAGTGGAGAGTATTCCATCACACTCCTGACTTGTGCCTTATAGATGGGGGGGAAAAAGGCTTTGGGAAATCAGGAGGTGAAACACTCGCCACAGAATACCCATCCTCTGACCTGCTCTTGTAGCTACAGTATCCATGTGGCTGGTCCAGTTAAGTTTCTGGTCAATGGTGATCCTTTGGATGTTGATGGTGGGGGATTTGGCGATGGTAATGCCATTAAGTGTCAAGCAGTGGTGGTTAGACTGTCTCTTGTTTTAGATAGTCATTGCCTGGCGCGAATGTCACGGAATGGCACGCGAATGGGACGTCGGAGAGGCGTAGCGGCAGCGTGGGGAGGCTTACAAAAGGCCCAACAGTCGTTGGGAGCCAGCGGGACGTCGGAGAGGAAACGTGGGGAGGCCTACAAAAGGCCCAACAGTCGTCGGGAGCCAGCGGGATGCAGAGAGGCAGCGTGGGGAGGCCTACAAAAGGCCCAACAGTCATCGGGAGCCAGCGGGAGTTCGAGGAGGCAGAGCGGCAGCATGGGGAGGCGTACAAAAGGCCAGCTGGTGCAGCTTCAGGAGAGAAAGCAAAGAAGTAGAAAGAAATCGAAGGGTGATGTCACAGCCAAGGGGGTAAGTGATTGGCTGGTAATTGGCGAGTAGTGTTTCTTTTTCTGTTCCTTTATCAGCAGGTAACCTTTATAATTATTGTTGCCAAATTATGTTAATCTAAGGGTTAAGTCATGGCAGGAGAGCTCAGACAAGTGTCATGCTCCTCCTGTGCTACATGGAAAGTCAGGGACGCTCCCAGTGTCCCGGACGACTACATGCACAGGAAGTGTATCCGGCTGCAGCACGTGACAGACCGCATTGCGGCACTGGAGCTGCGGGTGGATTTACTCTGGAGCATCCGCGATGCTGAGGATGCCATGGATAGCACGTTTCATGAGTTGGCCACACCGCAGGTAAAGGTTACAAAGCCAGATAGGGGATGGGCGGCCAACAGGAAGAGCAGTGGAAGGAAGGTCGTGCAGGGGTCCCATGCAGACATCCCCCAGCAAAATAGATACACCGCTTTGGGTACTGTTGAAGGGGGTGACTCATCAGGGGAGGGCAGCAGCAGACAAATTCATGGCACCATGGGTGGCTCTGCTGCACAGGAGGGCAGGAAAAAGAGTGGGAGAGCTATAGTGGTAGGGGATTCGATTTTAAGGGGAATAGATAGGTGTTTCTCAACTGCAATCGAGACTCCAGGATGGTATGTTGCCTCCCTGGTGCAAAGGTCAAGGATGTCTCGGAGCGGCTGCAGCACATTTTGAAGGGGGAGGGTGAACAGCCAGGTTTTGTGGTGCATATAGGTACCAACGATTTGGGTAAAAAATGGGATGAGGTCCTACAAGACGAATTTAGGGAGCTAGGGGCTAAATTAAAAAGTAGGACCTCAAAAGGTAGTAATCTCAGGACTGCTACCAGTGCCACGTGCTAGTCGCAGTATAGCTCAGATGAATACGTGGCTTGAGCAGTGGTGCAGAAGGGAGGGATTCAAATTCCTGGGACATTGGAACCGGTTCTGGGGCAGGTGGGACCAGTACAAACCGGATGGTCTGCGCCTGGGCAGGACTGGAACCAATGTTTGCTAGTGCTGTTGGGGAGTGGTTAAACTAATATGGCAGGGGGATGGGAACCGATGCAAGGAGACAGAGGGAAGTAGAATGGGGGCAGAAGAAAAAGATAGAAAGAAGAAAAATAAAAGTGGAGGGCAGAGAAACCCAAGGCAAAAAGCAAAAAGGGCCACATTACACCAAAATTCTAAAGGGGCAAACTGCGTTAAAAAGACAAGCCTGAAGGCTCTGTGCCTCAATGCAAGGAGTATTCGTAATAAGGTGAACGAATTAACTGCACAGATAGCGGTTAACGGCTATGATGTAATTGGCATCCCGGAGAAATGGTTCCAGGGTGAATCAACATCCAGGGGTATTCAACATTCAGGAAGGACAGACAGAGGAAAAGGAGGTGTGGGTGGCGTTGCTGGTTAAAGAAGAAATTAACGCAATAGTAAGGAAGGACATTAGCTTCGATTATGTGGAATCGGTATGGGTGGAGCTAATGTGGATATTTGAACGGGATATATGGAATTAAAAGGCAGTAAAGTGAACTGGATATATGAAAATGTATAAGCCATGGAAAAATAACTAAGAGAATGTCAGATTGCAAATAATACAACTAACAGGCTTTCTCAAGGTTTTAAGCTACTAATCCTGCCAATAATATAAATTGTAACATGAAATGAATATATGGATAAATCTGCAGAATTGCAAGGTCTCAGTTAGTAGTCACGCCAGTAAAATTGTAACATTTAGAGGCAATGCTTGAGCTTTCGTAAAAACATCCCATATAGATTGACTAATGAGTGGCTGAGTTAGAATGTCAATCTAATTGTATTTTGTTATCTATTTTCAAAAATGTATAACTGTTGTCGCTTTACGATGTAACTTCACTTATCCGTAGGGAGTGTGTACGCTCTATCGAGAGAGTATATCTTCTGTCTGATAAGTCTTGCCGGCCGGTAAAATAAAGACTGCTTTGTTTAAAGCACAATAGGTATTCGACTCAGTAATTTTACTGAACCAGATTTAGAGAAAAGAATCTACATTTACATTTGGTGTCAGAAGTGGGATCTCAACGGACGACTGCCGAAAACTTGCGAATCAAGAGCCAGACTAGCCTTGGACGAGACAAGGGGAAAGTGGCCACTGGAGTGAGTATGATTTCAATACTGTTCCAGTTTCCCCCGGTTTCAAAAGTCTGAGAAAAGTTTAGCCACTCGCTGGTTCTCGGGTAGTGTCTGAACGAGATCCATAACAATCTGGCGAATACCTTCTAAATTTAGAAATAAGTGTTCAATTCAGGTGTGACGTCGACCTTGCATATCACTTGGCCCGTCGAGGCACTGATTGAATTTAAACTGCGCGGTGACACGAAAGGATAGGGAAATTTGGAGACTAAAAGAAATAAGGCTCATAAGAAATCAAATTTGGAAAATTAGGCTCACAGGGAATTAAGTAAGGCTTATGGGGAATTAAATAGAGGATAGGTGTTCAAGTCAGGTGTGACGTCGACCTCGTATATCACTTGGCCCGTCTAGGCACTGATTGAATTTAAATCACGCAGCAACTCGAAAGGTAGGGCCGACGCGAACGCGCAGCGACGCGAGACGTGCGGCGGCACGAGCGTGCGGCCGAGTAAAAGAGGGCTGACGCAGACGCGCAGCAGCGTAAAATGCGTAGCGACGCGAGACGTGCGGCGGCGCGAGCGTGCGGCCGAGTAAAGGAGGGCTGACGCAGACACGCAGCAGCGTAAAACACGTAGCGACGCGAGACGTGCGGCGGCGCGAGCGTGCAGCCGAGTAAAGGAGGGCTGACGCAGACACGCAGCAGCGTAAACGCGTAGCGACGCGAGACGTGCGGCGGCGCGAGTGTGTGGCCGAGTGAAGGAGGGCTGACGCAGACGCGCAGCAGCGTGGAATGCGTAGTGGCGCGGGACGTGCGTAGGCGCGAGCGCGCGGCCAAGTGAACGTGGGACGACGTGAACGTGCAGCAACGCGAACCGCGGGGTGATATCAAAGTCAGTGCTGGTTTCAGTAAGTCTCTGTTTATTTTAAGTGTTTTAAATCGCGCGGCAACGCGAACTGCGGGGCGATGCGGGAGTCCGTGTTTATTTTAAGTGTTTCAAATCGCGCGGCGACACGAACCGCGGGGCGTCGCGGAAATCAGTGTTAGCTTTAGTAAAGTCTGTTTATTTTGAGTTTGTTCAGTCAGTGTTAGTTTCAGTAAAGTCTGTGTTTATTTTAAGTTTGTTCAAATCGCACGACGACGTGAACGCGTAACGACACGGTAATTAGAGTCAGTTTAAATACGAGGGGCAGCGTGAAAATGGGTAATCAGTTGGATAAAACAACGGATGCGGATAGTCTGCTACAAAAGTTATGTGAGGAATTCCCTGAAAGAGCTGAAGACTTTAGAAAATTATCAGGAGCCCTGAACAAATTATTGGGAGATGACCAGTGGCCTCTAGGTGGCCCTAGAAGCGTAGAGGTAGCAAAAAAAGCACAGGGATTAATTTGGAGAAGGGGACGAGGAAAAGGGGACAAAAATTTAATTGCAACATGGCGACACTATTGTCAAAAATTAAAAGATGCATCACTTCTGTCAAGTTGGCAAATAAATGCCATTAAATTAGGACTCTCATTGACAGAGGGAACACATGTTAAAATTATAGACGTCTTAAAAAAAGAATGTGCGCACGAGAAACTTACTAAGAGATCCTCTGGGACCTCTGAGAAAGGTATAGAAACATAGAAACATAGAAAATAGGTGCAGGAGTAGGCCATTCGGCCCTTCTAGCCTGCACCGCCATTCAATGAGTTCATGGCTGAACATTCAACTTCAGTACCCCATTCCTGCTTTCTCGCCATACCCCTTGATCCCCCTAGTAGTAAGGACCTCATCTAACTCCTTTTTGAATATATTTAGTGAATTGGCCTCAACAACTTTCTGTGGTAGAGAATTCCACAGGTTCACCACTCTCTGGGTGAAGAAGTTCCTCCGCATCTCGGTCCTAAATGGCTTACACCTTATCCTTAGACTGTGACCTCTGGTTCTGGACTTCCCCAACATTGGGAACATTCTTCCTGCATCTAACCTGTCTAACCCCGTCAGAATTTTAAATGTTTCTATGAGGTCCCCTCTCATTCTTCTGAACTCCAGTGAATACAAGCCCAGTTGATCCAGTCTTTCTTGATAGGTCAGTCCCGCCATCCCGGGAATCAGTCTGGTGAACCTTCGCTGCACTCCCTCAATAGCAAGAATGTCCTTCCTCAGGTTAGGAGACCAAAACTGTACACAATACTCCAGGTGTGGCCTCACCAATGCCCTGTACAACTGTAGCAACACCTCCCTGCCCCTGTACTCAAATCCCCTTGCTATGAAGGCCAACATGCCATTTGCTTTCTTAACCGCCTGCTGCACCTGCATGCCAACCTTCAATGACTGATGTACCATGACACCCAGGTCTCTTTGCACCTCCCCTTTTCCTAATCTGTCACCATTCAGATAATAGTCTGTCTCTCTGTTTTTACCACCAAAGTGGATAACCTCACATTTATCCACATTATACTTCATCTGCCATGCATTTGCCCACTCACCTAACCTATCCAAGTCGCTCTGCAGCCTCACAGCATCCTCCTCGCAGCTCACACTGCCACCCAACTTAGTGTCATCCGCAAATTTGGAGATACTACATTTAATCCCCTCATCTAAATCATTAATGTACAGTGTAAACAGCTGGGGCCCCAGCACAGAACCTTGCGGTACCCCACTAGTCACTGCCTGCCATTCTGAAAAGTACCCATTTACTCCTACTCTTTGCTTCCTGTCTGACAACCAGTTCTCAATCCATGTCAGTACACTACCCCCAATCCCATGTGCTCTAACTTTGCACATCAATCTCTTGTGTGGGACCTTGTCGAACGCCTTCTGAAAGTCCAAATATACCACATCAACTGGTTCTCCCTTATCCACTCTACTGGAAACATCCTCAAAAAATTCCAGAAGATTTGTCAAGCATGATTTCCCTTTCACAAATCCATGCTGACTTGGACCTATCATGTCACCTCTTTCCAAATGCGCTTCTATGACATCCTTAATAATTGATTCCATCATTTTACCCACTACCGATGTCAGGCTGACCGGTCTATAATTCCCTGTTTTCTCTCTCCCTCCTTTTTTAAAAAGTGGGGTTACATTGGCTACCCTCCACTCCATAGGAACTGATCCAGAGTCAATGGAATGTTGGAAAATGACTGTCAACGCATCCACTATTTCCAAGGCCACCTCCTTAAGTACTCTGGGATGCAGTCCATCAGGCCCTGGGGATTTATCGGCCTTCAATCCCATCAATTTCCCCAACACAATTTCCCGGCTAATAAGGATTTCCCTCAGTTCCTCCTCCTTACTAGACCCCCCGACCCCTTTTATAACCGGAAGGTTGTTCGTGTCCTCCTTCGTGAATACCGAACCAAAGTACTTGTTCAATTGGTCCGCCATTTCTTTGTTCCCCGTTATGACTTCCCCTGATTCTGACTGCATCGGACCTACGTTTGTCTTTACTAACCTTTTTCTCTTTACATATCTATAAAAACTTTTGCAATCCGTCTTAATGTTCCCTGCAAGCTTCTTCTCATACTCCATTTTCCCTGCCCTAATCAAACCCTTTGTCCTCCTCTGCTGAGTTCTAAATTTCTCCCAGTCCCCAGGTTCGCTGCTATTTCTGGCCAATTTGTATGCCACTTCCTTGGCTTTAATACTATCCCTGATTTCCCTTGATAGCCACCTTCCCTTTTTTATTTTTATGCCAGACAGGAATGTACAATTGTTGTAGTTCATCCATGCGGTCTCTAAATGTCTGCCATTGCCCATCCACAGTCAACCCCTTAAGTATCATTCGCCAATCCATCCCAGCCAATTCACGCCTCATACCTTCAAAGTTAGCCTTCTTTAAGTTCTGGACCATGGTCTCTGAATTAACTGTTTCATTCTCCATCCCAATGCAGAATTCCACCATATTATGGTCACTCTTCCCCAAGGGGCCTCGCACAACGAGATTGCTAATTAATCCTCTCTCATTACATAACACCCAGTCTAAGATGGCCTCCCCCCTAGTTGGTTCCTCGACATATTGGTCTAAAAATATGTCCGACTACGTAGTCAAATGGCTGGCTTTGTGTTAACCGAGGCTGATGATGAAATTGATGAGTAGTCACTGACTCAGCGCCCAACGGCGCCTCCCGCACCCCCTGGCCCCTTGCTCCAGTCCTCTTCCCAACACCCTCCACCTTACACTCCGGCGAGAGGAGTTAAAAATAACCCCATACCACCAAAGCAACAAACCCAAACTGACTCCTCATCCTCTGATAGCGATTCGGATCCCCAGTTCACAAGCAATATAGCCGAAAGGACCAGATCTCACACTCGAAAGGGCAGAACTATATCTCGATATCACAGACAGTCCCGTAAATCTTCTAGTCAATCTACCAGTCCAAGTTGTGAAAGACATAGCAAACACCCCCGCCGATCGAGACGCAGAACTGTCATGCAGTCAGACAGCTCCGAAACATCCTCCGACCTAGAAATAATTTCCAAGATCCCAAAGTCCCGACACCAATTCCCTGTCAGACCAATGCCAAATCCTGATGCACAACAAGCTGCAGACCACCCCACTATAGATGTCTATGTGCCCTGGAAACCGAACGAAATTGTGGCCCTTATGGCCAGCATACCAGATCGAAAAAAAGAACCTATCAAATTTATAGATTATCTTCGAACAACTATTTCAGTTTATAATGCAGAATCAAGGGACCTGTGGGCCTTGGTAAAGCAAACCTTGAGCCCAACTGAACACACCCGATTTTTAACTCACCTAGGACGTGCTACTCATGATGCATTGTTGGTTGCTCACCCTAACGATATCCAGGATCGCCTAAACGCTATCTTCAATGCTCTCACCACGACCCTTCAGAAGCCCATCAGTATTGGAAACTAAGCCCAAGCGTGAAGAAACTCCCGATGAATTTATGGAAAGATTTATTGAAATATACGGGAGTCAATCAGGAGATAATGCCTTCAGGGCAGGAGAGGATTCTCCTCAATTCTGCGCTATCCTACTTCAGTGCCTGCCCTATTCGATTGCTCACGCTATCCGGACAAATAATATGAATTGGGCAGATAACAGTAAAGCCCAGATGGAAAGGGCGATTAGATATTATTGGCAGGAAAAGAAAGGGGAGGGGGGAGGTGCGTCTCCAACCCGGGTCAAGACTGAATACGTGACTAGAAAGGAAGAGCCGCCTCAGGTGGAAGGACCAAAACCCGACCCAAGGGGATACCAGATGGAACCGCAGTATTGCGTGCCGGGTTGGGTGGATAAACAGGGATATGGTTATATCGAACACCCAAATGGCCCGGGCCCTGCTAATTATGGACCGCCCTACTGTCCCCGGCCTGGTATGGGAAGAGGTCGGGGCTGGGAAAGACGAGATGGATGTTTTAATTGTGGGCAGGAAGGACATTGGAATAAAAATTGCCCCCACCGTCAGCGTGGAAAAGGAAGAGGAAAAGGAGGGGGGCAAGGGGGGAGAGGAGGATCTTACACTAACTTCTCCCAGAACAACCCCTTTGGTCAATTGTCCCCCGATTGACTACGCAGCTTGATTGTGCAGGGATCCTCCCCGGACGATGAACCAATGATATTGTTAAAAATTCTGAATGAGTGGCAACCCTTTTTGATAAGATACGGGAGCCTTCATGTCTTCTGTACAATCAAAGCTTAAACTCCCTGCCTCTACTGAAACACAGGAACTTTCAGGATTCCTGGGACAAATCTAGACATTCCCAGTGTCAGAACCAGTTAAAGTGGGTTACCAGGAAGAATCGGTAGAACATCGATGTCATCACTACCAATCTGGACTGTAACTTGATGGCTAGAGACCTCCTCTGCAAATTCCAGTTGCATTTGGAGTGTGGAGATGATGGGATTATTGTAAAACAGGGAACCCTTAAGCGGCAGTATTATACCACTAGAACCCCTCAGTGGTGGTCTCTGGACCTGCCGCAGGCACCCTATCACGTAACCCTAGCATTCGATCCCAGCGGAAAGAATCAGGACCTGCAGAACCTTTATCAGGATCACGAAGGGGAAGTGAAGGGAATTCTATTAAGGGCTAGAGTGACTGGACCGGAAGGAGAGGCAGATTTTGTGGAAATGGATAAGAATCTGTGGAAACAGCCCTTAACAATGGCACCGCATATTGCTCGTGAGGTATTAGCCCCTCACCATGCTAAAGATTTGGGAGTTACGGTACGCAAGGCCATAGATGAGGCTGACCCTACCAGCCGGGATGTGCAAATCGTAAAACATGGCCGAACAGTCCAATTTCATGGGGACCCCGAGAAGGTCTTAACGACTCGACAGCATCATACTGGCTCTGACATACCTGACTATGTGGATCCTCATGTGTGGGAAGAGGACCCCTCCCATGTGGGTTATACTCCCATTGATCCGATTGAGATCCCAGTGAAGGGCAATGTGGACTGGCCCTCTATCCGACAGTACCCACTGAAATCACAGGCAATACCGAGTATCCACCGACTGATTAAGGGGCTAATGGAACAGGGGATTTTGGTCCGATGCCAGTCCTCGTGTAATACTCCTATACTGGCAGTGCCTAAGCCAGGCAGACCAAACGAATACCGTTTAGTCCAAGACCTTCGAGCTATCAATGCTATCGTCCAGCCCCTGCACGCTCTGGTTCCCAACCCAGCACAGATACTGTCTTTAATCCCAGCAGATGCCAAGATCTTCACAATAATAGACCTCCAACACGCCTTCTTCGCTTTACCGCTAGCCCAGGCGAGTCAGTACCTATTTGCCTTCACTTACCAGGGACAGCAATATACCTGGACTAGACTTCCCCAAGGGTTCATTCACTCCCCAACCTTATTCTCAAGGTGCCTGCAGAAACAGTTACAATCTCTCACGCTGACTAAGGGATCTACTTTAATTCAGTATGTGGATGATTTACTGGTATCCAGCGTAGATGAACCAAGTAATAGAGAGGATGCTAATCAGTTATTGAATTACTTGTCCTCCCTGGGATACATAGTATCCCCGTCAAAGGTCAAAATTGGCCAGTCTCAAGTCAAATTTCTTGGGATCATTTTATCAGGCACCCACCGAGCCTTGGAGGCTAGTCGAATCGAACCCATCTGCCAGTTTTCAGTCCCTAGCACGGCTAGACAAATGCGGCAGTGGTTGGGGATGATAAATTACTGTAGATCCTGGATTCCTAATGCTGCCCTGATGACCAAGCAACTCACACCGTACACTACCAAGGAAGGCAGCTTTAAAATAGAAACCACAGACATCCAAGCCTTTAAGGAACTAAAAACAGCCCTGCTGCAAGCTCCGGCTTTGGGACGGCCCCTCTACGACCGTCCCTTTCAACTGTATTGTACGATCATGAAAGATTGTGCTACCGCTGTCTTAACTCAGAAATACGGGGATAAACATAGACCTGTTGCTTACTACTCTTCTAAAATAGATCCCGTTGCCTTGGGACACCCCGTATGTACTCAAATATTAACTGCTGTCTACAATAGCCTACAATCTGCCGCCAACCTTACCCTTCAGCAGGATATTGTTGTATATACCTCTCACTCCGTAGCTGCCCTCTTGGGTCAACTGCAGACTCAACATCTTACCATGGCTAGGCAAAGTAGATATGAGATCTACCTACTAAATAATCCAAGGCTGACCTTTCGGCACTGTACTGCCATCAATCCGGCTTGTTTTCTTACCGAGCCACCCCAAGATGAGGAAGAACCCAGTCATGGTTGTTTATCCTTAATTCAGGAGGCCACATCGGTCAGGGAGGATTTAGTTGATGTACCAATGGAAGATCCAGACTGTATTATGTATGTAGACGGAAGTTCTTCCATTGACCCAGAGGGCAGACGAAATTCTGGATACGCCATAGTAAACCAGGAGAATCAGATCGTGGAATCTGCCGCCTTTGAAACCGCCTATTCCGCCCAACAAGCTGAACTATTTGCTCTTACCCGAGCCTGTATCTTGGCTAAAGACCTCAAGGTTAATATCTATACCGACTCTGGGTATGCCTTCGGAGTAGCCCATGATTTCGGACAATTATGGAAAAATAGGGGATTCCTAACCTCACAGGGGAATGAGATATCTCATAAACAGCTAGTATCTGATTTGTTGCAAGCCCTCATGTTCCCCAATCGCATTGCCATTGTCAAATGTACCGCCCACTCCACCGGAAATTCTCTGGTTGATATAGGGAATCGTTGTGCTGACCAAGAGGCCAAACAGGCCTCTCGTGGACAACGGATGGTAGTGCCTAGAATGATGAGTCAAACTAAAAACCTTAGAAAGGATAAGTTAGCCTCGGAAAAACCAATGCCAACCATCCAAGATGTTATTAAAGCACAGGAGGACGCTCCTGAAAAAGATAAATTGTTGTGGAAAGATTATGGATGTACCTATGACAATGTCTCTAAACTCTGGACCACTCCCGCGGAACAGACTTGCATGTCTGACGAGTTGGCCTCATGGGTTATAGAATGTCTGCATTTTGCTACTCATTGTGGAGCAAGGGCAACAAGTGATACGCTTTTGGCTACTTGGTGGCACCCAAGACTTCAGGCGTTGGCCCAGAACACTAGTAGTCGTTGCCTTGTTTGCCAACAGCATAATCCAGGGAAGGGAGTCCCCTGTGATTGGGGTAAGATGCCCCTACCAGAAGGTCCCTTTGAGACCTTGCAGTTGGACTACATTGAGTTGCAAAGGGTTCAGTGTTACAAATATGTGCTAGTAATAGTGGATGTATTCAGCAAATGGATCGAAGCTTATCCTACCCTGGACAATAAAGCTCAAACTGTTGTTAAAGTGTTAATGAGGGAAATTGTTCCTAGATATGGTATCCCTGCTCGACTGAGTTCTGGTAATGGCCCTCACTTTATTGGCCAAGTCAACAAAAAATTCTGCTCCCAGATGCACATTAACCAGCAGCTACATTGCGCCTACCGACCCCAAGCTGCGGGATTAGTTGAACGTGCTAATCAAACTCTTAAAACCAAACTTGCAAAACTGGTAGCATCAACTGGACTCAATTGGCTTAAACTCCTTCCCATAGCCCTATTCCAGATACGCACTACTCCAACTGGTAAGACTAGGCTGACCCCGGCTGAAGTCATTTATGGTAAACCCCTGAGAACCCCTTGGAATCAGAATGTCCCCTCCACTGTCCAGTTCCACCACATGACTGAAGAGATGACCACATACATTCTTTCCTTAACTCAGGCTCTGCGAGTAGCCCACAACCAGGTTCGAGGGGCTCACCTTGACCTCCCAGTCTTACCCGAATCATCCCTTGTGGTCCCAGGGAAGTATGTCTTGATGAAGAAATGGATTCGAAAGGGATTGGAGCCGCGATGGGAGGAGCCTTTTCAGGTGTTACTCACTATCCCTACTGCAGCTAAGGTTGAGGGGAAAAATGCCTGGGTTCACCTGCATCACTGCAAGCTCATCACCTTTTAACAAATCTATTTTGCTGGTTATTCTAATTCCTGGTTCTGTTCCAGATTTCCTCTTCTCCATAGCTGAACGGGGCAGTTGACATCCTAATTGTAACGTGGACCGGTTTGAACTTCTACCCGTAATAAACATCCAGCTGCACCAACGGTGACCTGAGAAGAGAGACGGGAAAACTGAACTCTTTTAAATCAGCAAAATAATTGGACTATTTATCCGAATCCTGAGCCATAAGATGAGACTGTGTCTGTATGCCGCAGTCTGTATAATAGTGTTGATATATGACAGTTTTGGCGCATGGGAAGGAAGACAAAGGCGAGAGCTCCATGTAAACACCTTTTTGTATATGTCTTACGTTTATGCGCAAAAAGGGCACTTTTCTAGATGCTGGGTGCATTCACATATCCCTATACATTCCAAAGGGGGAATTCCTTTGCGCACCGTTCCACTGACCCTAACTGAGACTGTCAGATGGATTCAGAGCCAAACTATAATAAGAGGAGGGGGGCCAATACAAGTACGAATGATGAAAGGCGGGTCCAAAAGAGGGATCACGGAGACCAGGAGGAGTATCATACCGTTACCACCTGAACAAACACGGGGAGGTCACCAAGTGGGAGAGTATTGGAGATCCCATTAGTCAGACATTCCAGGGATGGTACCAACCAACCTACAACCGTGAAAAGGAACCCCATTCATAGCTCTGACCAATATCTCAGGGATTGGGAGGCCAACAGGGGGCATATGTCTAATTCGAAATGACACCAGTAACAAGGGACATATCGTAGGGTCAGCAATTGCCCACACAGTCTCAACCTCACCACAGGTACACGAGTCACCATCCACTCTCACGATCCGAATAACACAGGTGGAAGTTTGTGGGCCCAGTCCTGGGACCCGGAGGCAATATATCAGAAAGCAGCCTTTAACGGCACGTATTTCGTGTGCGGTCATAAGGCATATCCTTGGTTGCCCAGGCGATGGACAGGGTCCTGCTATATGGGATATGTGGTGCCATTTGTGCGACAAATACGTACCCTGGCGGAAGTACATGCCTCCATACGATATAAGCGAGCCATCACCCCCGCCGACAAGTTCTTTGGGGTCCTGGTGTTCCCAATCGGGATAAAGCGTCTCATGGACGAAGTACAGAACTTAGAAACGATATTGGAACAGGTAGCTAACCATACTGCTGAAGCTCTGGAGGGCATCACAGCTGAAATGGTAGCAATAAGGACCGTAGCATTACAAAACCGAATGGCCCTCGATTACCTGTTAGCTGAGAAAGGGGGAACGTGTGCCCTGATAGTGCAACATTCAGATCCTTACATTCCTGATAGTTCAGAAAACATAACCAATCTTGCCGATCACATAAGGAGGGAGGTGAAGAAGTTATCCACACCAGCAAAAGAACCTAGCAGGTTTGATTGGCTTTTAGGTGGGTCTTGGAGATCCTATCTAATGCATGGGGCAATTGTTCTCAACGTAATAATAATTACCTGTTGTTTGATTGTTGGTTGCCTTAACCTCTGCTGTAAAGTAATGATGGCAAGGTTAGCAAACCCTCTTGTGGTCAAGGGTTCCCAGGTTATGATCCAACAAACTAAAGAATCTACTAAAGAACTACTCAACAATATGATTCTGAAAATGGAGTGTGAACGGATGAATGCAATACTTGGAATGATCCTAAATGTTATCATGGAATGATAAAAGGAGGGAATGTGGATATATGAACAGGATATATGGAATTAAAAGGCAGTAAAGTGAACTGGATATATGAAAATGTATAAGCCATGGAAAAATAACTAAGAGAATGTCAGATTGCAAATAATACATCAGCACAATTAACAGGCTTTCTCAAGGTTTTAAGCTACTAATCCTGCCAATAATATAAATTGTAACATGAAATGAATATATGGATAAATCTGCAGAATTGCAAGGTCTCAGTTAGTAGTCACGCCAGTAAAATTGTAACATTTAGAGGCAATGCTTGAGCTTTCGTAAAAACATCCCATATAGATTGACTAATGAGTGGCTGAGTTAGAATGTCAATCTAATTGTATTTTGTTATCTATTTTCAAAAATGTATAACTGTTGTCGCTTTACGATGTAACTTCACTTATCCGTAGGGAGTGTGTACGCTCTATCGAGAGAGTATATCTTCTGTCTGATAAGTCTTGCCGGCCGGTAAAATAAAGACTGCTTTGTTTAAAGCACAATAGGTATTCGACTCAGTAATTTTACTGAACCAGATTGAGAGAAAAGAATCTACATTTACACTACGGAATACCAAAGGGAAGAAAACGCTCGTGGGAGTTGTGTACAGACCACCAAACAGTAGTAGTGAGGTTGGGGACAGCATCAAAGAAGAAATTAGGGATGCGTGCAATAAAGGTACAGCAGTTATCATGGTCGACTTTAATCTACATATTGATTGAGCTAACCAAACTGGTAGCAATGCGGTGGAGAAGGATTTCCTGGAGTGTATTAGGGATGGTTTACTCGACTAATATGTCGAGGAACCAACTAGAAGGCTGGCCATCCGAGACTGGGTGATGTCTACTGAGAAAGGACTAATTAGCAATTTTGTTGTGCGAGACCCCTTGGGGAAGTGTGACCATAATATGGTAGAATTCTTTATTAAGATGGAGAGTGACAGAGTTAATTCAGAGACTAGGGTCCTGAACTTAAGGAAAGGTAACTTTGACAGTATTGGGCCAGCGTGAGTCGGAGAGGCCCAGCGGGAGGTCGAGAGGCGGAGCGGCAGTGTCCCAGGCCGACAAAAGGCGTGCTTGTGCAGCTGCAGTGGGGTGAGAAGGCAAAAAAGAAGTAGAAAGGAATCGAAAGGTGACGTCACAGCCAAGGGGGTAAGTGATTGGCTGGTGATTTGTAAGTAATTTTTCTTTTTCTTTTCTAGTTCAGAAAGTAACCTTTAGCATTGTAGTCGCCAAATTAAGTTAATCTAGGGGTTAAGTCATGGCAAGAGAACTCGGACATGTGTTATGCTCCTCCTGTACCATGTGGGAAATCAGGGACACCTCCGATGTCCCTGACAACTACGTGTGCAGGAAGTGTATCCGCCTCCAACTCCTGACGAAGCATGTTGCAGAACTGGAGCTGTGGGTGGATTCACTCTGGAGCATGCACGATGCTGAGAATGATGTGAATAGCACATTTAGTGAGTTGGTCTTTCCGCAGGTAAAGGGTCCACAGCCAGATAGGGAATGGAAGACCAACAGGAAGAGCAGTGCAAGGAAGGAAGTGCAGGGGTCTCCTGCGGTCATCCCCCTGCAAAACAGATACACCGCTTTGGATACTGTTTAGGGGGATGACTCATCAGGGGAGAGCAGCTCTGCTGCACAGGAGGGCAGAAAAAAAAGTGGGTGAGCAATAGTGATAGGGGATCCGATTGTAAGGGGAATAGATAGGCGTTTCTGCGGCCGCAACCGAGACTCCAGGATGGTATGTTGCCTCCCTGGTATAAGGGTCAAGGATGTCTCGGAGCGGGTGCAGGACATTCTGAAAAGGGAGGGTGAACAGCCAGTTGTCATGGTGCATATAGGTACCAACGATATAGGTAAAAAAATGGGATGAGGTCCTACGAGACGAATTTAAGGAGCTAGGTGTTAAATTAAAAAATAGGACCTCAAAAGTAGTAATCTCAGGATTGCTACCAGTGCCACATGCTAGTCAGAGTAGGAATCGCAGGATAGCTCAGATGAATACATGGCTTGAGCAGTGGTGCAGAAGGGAGGGATTCAAATTCCTGGGACATTGGAACCGGTTCTGGGGGAGGTGGGACAAGTACAAACCAGACGGTCTGCACCTGGGCAGATCCGGAACCAATGTCCGAGGGGAAGTGTTTGCTAGTGCTGTTTGGGAGGAGTTAAACTAATATGGCAGGGGGATGGGAACCTATGCAGGGAGACAGAGGGGAATAAAATGGAGACAGAAGCAAAAGATAGAAAGGAGAATAGTAAAAGTGGAGGGCAGAGAAACCCAAGGCAAAAAACAAAAAGGGCCACTTTACAGCAGAATTATAAAGGGTCAAAATGTGTTGAAAAGACAAGCCTGAAGGCTCTGTGCCTCAATGCGAGGAGTATTCGGAATAAAGTGGACGAATTAACTGTGCAGATAGCAGTTAACGGATACGATGTGATTGGCATCACGGAGACATGGCTCCAGGGTGACCAAGGCTGGGAACTCTACATCCAGGGGCACTAAGCATTTAGGAAGGATAGACAGAAAGGAAAAGGAGGCAGGGTGGTTTTGCTGGTTAAAGAGGAAATTAATGCAATTGTAAGGAAGGACATTAGCTTGGATGATGTGGAATCGGTATGGGTGGAGCTGTGGAATTCCAAAGGGCAGAAAACACAAGTGGGAGTTCTGTAGAGACCACCAAATAATAGTAGTGAGGTTGGGGACAGCATCAAACAAGAAATAAGGGATGTGTGCAGTAAAGGTACAGCAATAATCATGGGCGACTTTAATCTACATATTGATTGAGCTAACCAAACTGGTAGCAATGCGGTGGAGAAGGATTTCCTGGAGTGTATTAGGGATGGTTTATGAGACCAATATGTCGAGGAACCAACTAGAAGGCTGGCCATCCTAGACTGGGTGATGTCTACTGAGAAAGGACTAATTAGCAATCTTATTGTGCGAGACCCCTTGGGAGAAGAGTGACCATAATATGGTAGAATTCTTTATTAAGATGGAGAGTGACAAAGTTAAGTCAGAAACTAGGGTCCTGAACTTAAGGAAAGGTAACTTTGATGGTATGAGACGTGAATTGGCTAGAATAGACTGGCAAATGATACTTAAAGGGTTGACGGTGGATAGGCAATGGCAAACCAGATCATATGGGTGAACTTCAACAATTATACATCCCTGTCTGGAGTAAAAATAAAACGGGGAAGGTGGGTCAACCGTGGCCAACAAGGGAAATTAAGGATAGTGTTAAATCCAAGGAAGAGGCATACAAATTAGCCAGAAAAAGTAGTACGCCGGAGGACTGGGACAAATTTAGAATACAACAGAGGAGGACAAACGGTTTAATTAAGAGGGGGAAAATAGAGTATGAGAGGAAGCTTGCCGGAAACATAAAAAAATGACTGCAAAAGCTTCCAGATATGTGAAGAGAAAAAGATTAGTGAAGACAAACATTGGTCCCTTGAGGTCGGATTCGGGTGAATTTATAATGGGGAACAAAGAAATGGCAGACCAATTGAACAAGTACTTTGGTTCGGTCTTCACAAAGGAAGACACAAATAACCTTCCCGATGTACTCGGGGTCCGAAGGTCGAGTGAGGAGGAGGAACTGAAGGATATCCTTATTAGACAGGAAATTGTGTTAGGGAAATTGACGGGATTGAAGGCCAATAAATCACCAGGGCCTGATCGTCTACATCCGAGAGTACTTAAGGAAGTGGCCTTATAAATAGTGGATGCATTGGTGATAATTTTCCAACAGTCTATCGATTCTGCATCAGTTCCTGTGGGCTGGAGGGTTGCTAATATAACACCACTTTTTAAAAAAGAATGGACAGAGAAAACGGGTAATTTTTGACCAGATAGCCTGACATCAGTAGTGGGGAAGATGTTGGAATCAATCATTAAGGATGAAATAGCAGCACATTTGGAAAGCAGTGATAGGATTGGTCCAAGTCAGCATGGATTTATGAAAGGGAAATCATGCATTATAAATCTTCTGGAATTTTTTGAAGATGTAACTAGTCGAGTGGACGGGGAGAACCAGTGGATGTGGTGTATTTGGACTTTCAAAAGGCTTTTGACAAGGTCCCACACAACATATTGGTGTGCAAAATCAAAGCACATGGTGTTCGGGGTAATGTACTGACGTGGATAGAGAACTGGTTGGCAGGCAGGAAGCAGAAAGTCGGGATTAACGGGTCCTTTTCAGAATGGCAGGCAGTGACTCGTGGAGTGCTGCAGGGCTCAGTGCTGGGACGCCAGCTCTTTACAATATATATTAATGATCTGGATGATGGAATTGAGTGCAATATCTCCAAGTTTGCAAATGACACTAAACTGGGTGGCGGTGTGAGTTGTGAGGAGAACGCTAAGAGGCTGCAGGGTGCTTTGGACAGGTTAGGTGAGTGGGCGAATACATGGCAGATGCAGTATAATGTGGATAAATGTGAGGTTATCCACTTTGGGGGCAAAAACACAAAGGCACAATATTATCTGAATGGTGGCAGATTAGGAAAAGGGGAGGTGCAGCGAGACCTGGGTGTCATGATTCATCAGTCACTGAACGTTGGCATGCAGGTACAGCAGGCGGTGAAGAAGGCAAATGGTATGTTGGCCTTCATAGCAAGGGGATTTGAGTATAGGAGCAGGGAAGTCTTACTGCATTTGTACAGGGCCTTGGTGAGGCCCCACCTGGAATATTGTATTCAGTTTTGGTCCCCGAATCTGAGGAAGGACGTTCTTGCTATTGCGGGAGTGCAGCGAAGGTTCACCAGACTGATTCCTGGGATGGCAGGACTGACGTATGAGGAGAGACTGGATCGACTGGGCCTGTATTTACTGGAGTTTAGATGGATGAGAGTGGATCTCATAGAAACATATAAAATTCTGACGGGACTGAACAAGTTAGATGCAGGAAGAATGTTCCCGATGTTGGGAAAGTCCAGAACCAGGATAAGGGGTAAGCCATTTAGGACTGAGATGAGGAGAAACTTCTTCAAAGTTGTTAACGTGAGGAATTCCCTGCCGCACAGAGTTGATGATGCCAGTTAATTGGATATATTCAAGGGGGTGTTAGATATGGTCCTCAAGGCTAAAGGGATCAAGGGGTATGAAGAGAAAGCAGGAAAGGGGTACTGAGGTGAATGATCAGCCATGATCTTATTGAATGGTGGTGCAGACTCGAAGGGCCGAATGGCCTATTCTTGCACCTATTTTCGATGTTTTTATTCTATGTTTCTATCAGCCAAAGCCTGAATGTCGTCTAGGTCTTACTGCACGCGGGCATGGACTGCTTCATTATCTGAGGAGCTGTGAATGGAACTGAACTATGTGCAATCACCAGTGCACACTCGGTCAAAAGCTGCCTTGATGTCAAGGGTAGTTACTCTCACCTCACCTCTGGAATTCAGCTCTTTTATTGATGTTTGGACCAAGGCTGTAATGAGGTAGAGAATGGATTGGTCCTGGAGGAACCCAAACTGAGCATCGGTGAGCAGGTTATTGGTGAGCAAGTACCACCGCTTGATAGCACTGTCGACGACACCTCCCATCACTTTGCTGATGATCGAGATTAGACTGATGGGGCGGTAATTGGCCAGATTGGATTTGCTGTGCTTTTTGTGGACCTGGGCAGTTTTCCACATTGTAACTGTACACGATAACAGTCTCTAAACTCCTTCTATTGTAGAATGTCGCTTCTACATCTGGGCTTTCTGCCAAATCTGAGTATATAATCATAACAATATACAAGTACAGAACTAGTTTTGAGACCATTCATCTTTTATGGAGGATTGTGCAACTAAAACTTGGTAAAGTTATCTTCCAGGCTGTATGTTTTGTTATTTCCTGAAGGAACACTCAGTTCACATAAAAATGGTGTGGGTACTCTGCCAACCTTTATGGCCCTAAATTGTGGGGAGAGGGGCCTTTACTGAGAGACTGAGGGGAATAAAAGATTTGGTACTTTGCGATCCAAATTAAAAAGATAAACACATTCACTACTTTGGTTAACTCTTACTGCACAAATTGGACTATAAAATCAAAAGCAAAATACTGCAGATGCTGGAATCTGGAATAAAAACAGAAAATGCTGAAAATCTCAGCAGGTCAGGCAGTATCTGTGGAGAGGAAGCAGAGTTAACGTTTCGGGTCGATGACCCCTCGTCAGAACTGGAGAGTGTTCAGAAGAACAGAATCTTAAAAAGCACTGAAAGGGGGAGGGGAAGAAAGAACAAAAGGGAAGGTCTGTGATAGGTTATATGAATCACACTGGTTTAATACCCAATTTAGAAGGATGCAATAGGGAACTAACAATTTTGGCCTCTTCCAACAATTCTAGCTCCACAAAGGCAGTTTCCACAGCAGAAAGTTACATTCAGGATAAAACCAATAGATTTACTTAATAGATAATTAGGTAAATTAATAGTGGACGTACAATTCAGCAAGAGAATAGCAGTATAATAATGGACATACACAATACATGAACTGCTCAGTAACACAGTAAATGTCAAAAATCATAGCAATTTGTTGCAGTAGCATGTAACTCAAGATTTTGATGAAATATTACACTGCTGATGACTGTATTGAGCACCTCAAAGCCACCTTACAGGGAACAGGCAGTGTGAAGCGGGACCCCTGGATGGCTGCCACAGTGCAGGTCCAGCTTTCCTTGGAAATAGATGTATGTGAAGATCAAACAGATTCTTCTCAAAAAGGCAATTAATATATTGACCGTTTCGAACAATTGGCAACTTGTTTATTAGTTTGTTTTTGACATACAACTAAAGAACTCATTCATAATATCTGATTAGAATTTACAAACAAAGTATCCAATGTCTTTCAAAGGATCAAAAATTTGATTCATTTGAATTCAGGACCACTCTGTCACAGACAATGCATCTGGAGGCCTCACACAACAGATACCATGAGATTCCCTTAGAAATACTGCTGGCTGAAGGAAAACACAAGTGCCCTAATTTAAACCATTTAATAAAATGACTGCTTTTGAAGTAGTTCCACCCAACACCCCACCCCTCCCCGTTCTTTTGCAGTACGGTTCCCACAGGCATGAGAATTGTTCTACTACAGGTAGAGCGTCCAAAATCCGGAAACCTCGGGACCGAGGCCGTTTCGGATTTCGGAACGTCTTTCCGACATCCCAAATCTGGAAATGCCTGTGCCAAGATTTGGGTATCTGCGGATTTCGGAACGTCTTTCCAACGTCCTGAATCCGGAAATGCCTGGGCCAAGGTCCGGGTGCTGTAGGTCTGGGACGGCGAAGGGTCTGGGCTGCAGCGGGTCCGGTTGTTGCGGGTGTGGGTCTGGGGCAGAGGCAGGTCCGGGTGCTGTAGAGGATTGGGCGACGGGTCTGGCTGCTGCGTGCAGCCCTTGGGACAGTGGTAGGTATGAAGACCTGCAAAAAAGTTAGTTGAAGTTTTTATTTTTTTAATTCTTTTTCAACAATTTAGTAGGTAAGGGTTTTGTGAATGTTTTGTGAAATTTTGTTACTTTTTTACCATTTTTTTTGGTGTGTGCATCTGTGCGTGTGGGGGATTATTTACTGTTGTGAAAAAATCTATTTGGCTCAGCGATGACCCGTAGTTAGTTAGAAAAAAAATGCCCGGGAAAAACCTGCGTTGCAGCCTTTGGAACAGCGGGGTTGGTACGAAGACCTGCAAAAAAAGTTAAAGTTTTTATTTTTTAAACTCTTTGCAGTGATTTGCTAGAAAAGGATCTTGTGAATGTTTTGTGATTTTTTTTATTTTGCGGAACTTGGGGGCGGGGGGTGGGGTGGCTTTTTCCCCCCCTCCCTAGGCCCAACTTGCAGTGGTAGTCAGTTGGTGAGGACCATGGTTTCCACTGATTTTTACCGCTGGGCCTTTAAAAAATAGTGCCGTGATTCGCGGTAATTTTGGCGAAAAAATACCGCTATCGCCGTTTATCGAACAAAAAAATGTAGAGATTTCAGAACATTTTCCGGATTCCAGATGACCCCTCCACAGATCAGCACACTGTCTGGATTTCAGAACATTCCGAATTTTGGAACTCCGGATTTCGGACGTTCTACCACCCACTGCCACCTCCAACCTTAATTAGCTTTACACTGTACAAAGTATCTCCGTTGAACCAAGTGATGTCCTTATTCTCTGGTTGGCAATCAGTAACTAGTGGGGTGCCACAGGGATCAGTGCTGGACCCCAACTATTTACAATCTATATTGATGACTTGGAAGAAGGGACCGAGTGTAACGTAGCCAAGTTTACTGATGATACAAAGATGGGAGGAAAAGCAGTGTGTGAGGAGGACACAAAAAATCTGCAAAAGGACAGACAGGCTAAGTGAGTGGGCAAAAATTTGGCGGATGGAGTATAATGTTGGAAAGAGTGAGGTCATGCACTTTGGCAGAAAAAAAATCAAAGAGCAAGTTATTATTTAAATGGAGAAAGATTGCAAAGTGCTGCAGTACAGCAGGACCTGGGGGTACTTATGCAGGAAACACAAAAGGATAGTATGCAGGTACAGCAAGTGATCAGGAAGGCAAATAGAATCTAGTGATCAGGAAGGCAAATAGAATCTTGGCCTTTATTGCAAAGAGGATGGAGTATAAAAGCAGGAAAGTCTTGCTAATTATACAGGGTATTGGTGAGGCCACACCTGGAGTACTGCGTGAAGTTTTGGTTTCCATATTTACGAAAGGATATACTTGCTTTGGAGGCAGTTCAGAGAAGGTTCACTTGGTTGATTCCGGTGATGAGGGGATTGACTTATGAGGAAAGGTTGAGTAGGTTGGGCCTCTACTCATTGGAATTCAGAAGAATGAGAGGTAGTCTTATCGAAACGTAGAAGATTATGAGGGGGCTTGACAAGGTGGATGTTTCCACTGATAGGGGAGACTAGAACTAGAGGGCATGATCTTAGAATAAGGGGCCACCCATTTAAAACTGAGATGAGGAGAAATTTCTTCTCTCTGAGCGTTGTAAATCTGTGGAATTCGCTGCCTCAGAGAGCTGTGGAAGCTGGGACATTGAATAAATTTAAGACAGAAATAGACAGTTTCTTAAACGATAAGGGAATAAGGGGTTATGGGGAGCGGGCAGGGAAGTGGACCTGAGGCCATGATCGGATCAGCCATGATCGTATTAAATAGAGCAGGCTTGAGGAGCCGTATGGCCTACTCCTGTTCCTATTTCTTATGTTCTTATCTACATGCACACTTTCCACCAGGGATTACTGGATAGTAACCCGAGACAGGGTTAATTAATTATCTTATCATAAAGGATCCTCTGGGGAAGAGTGATCATGATATGATAAATTAAGTTTGAGAGTGATGTGGTTAAGTCCGAAAATAGGGTCTTAAATTTAAACAAAGCCAATTATGGAGTTATGGGAGCGAGTTGGCTGAGGTAGATTGGGAAATTAGACAGTAGATAATCAATGGCAAACTTTTAATTCACAACTCTTAATGAATATACATTCCCTTGAGGAATGAAAACTCCTCTGGAAAATTGGTGCAACATTGGCAAATTAGAGAAGTTAAGAAGAGTATTAGATTAAAAGAGGCTTACAATGTTGTCAAAAAGAATAGCAAGTCTGAGAATTGGGAGGGTTTTAAAAAAAAATCAGCAAAGGATTACCAAGAAATTGATAGAGGGAGAAAATAGAATGAGTAAAAAAGGGGCAGAGACTGAGATAGGAGAAATTATAATTAGGAATAAGAAAATGGCAGAATATTAAACAAATATTTTGCATCTCTGTTTACAGTAGAAGACACAAAGAACATACTGGAAAGTGTGGGAGTAACAAAAGAGGTGGTTACACAAGATTCGGGCTCATGGGATTGAGGGTAATATATTAGCATGGATTGAGGATTGGTTAATGAACAGAAAACAGAATCGGAATAAACGGGTCATTTTCAGGATGGCAGGGTGTAACTAGTGGAATGCCACAAGTATCAGTGCTTGGACCTCAGCTATTTATAATCGACATCAATGACTTAGATGAGGGGACTGAGTATTATATATTCAAGTTTGCCAACAATACAGATCTAGGTAAGGAAGTAAGCTGTGAGGAGGATGCAAAGAGGCTGCAAAGGGATATAGACCAGTTAAATGATTGGGTAAAAAGGTAGCAGATGGAGTATAATGTGGGGAAGTGTGACGTACCCACTTTGGTAGTAAGAAAGGAAAGGCAGAATATTTTTCAAATTTTGAGAGACTAGTTAATGTTGATATTCAGAGGGATTTGGGGGGTTCTTGTACACGGATCGCAGAAAGGTAAAGTGCAGATACAGCAAGCAATTAGGAAGACAAATAGTATGGTGGTCTTTACAGCAAGGGGGTTGGAGTACAAGAGCAAGGAAGTCTTGCTGCAATTGTACAGGGCTTTAGTGAGACCACACCTGGAGTACTGTGCACAGTTTAGGTCTCTGTACCCAAGAAAGGATATACTTGCCTTAGATGGGGTGCAACGAAGGTTCACTAGATTGATTCCTGGAATGAGAGGGCTGTCCTATGAGTAGAGATCGAGTAGAATGGGCCTAAACACTCTGGAGTTTAGAAGGATGAAAGGTGATCTCATTGAAACACACAAGATTCTGAGAGGCGGTTTCCCCTGGCTGGAGTGTATAGAACCAGGGGTCACAGTTTCAGCATAAGGGGTTGGTCATTTAGGACTGAGATGAGCTGTGAATCTTTGGAATTCTCTCCCCCAGAGGGTTAGGATGTTGAGTCATTGAGTATATTCAAAGCTGAGAGCAATAGATTTTTGGACTGTAAGGGAGTTAGGGGATTATGGGCATTGGCCATGATCTTACTGAATGACGGAACAGGCTTGAAGGGCCACATGGCCTACTCCCACTTCTTATGTTTCTTTCTTATGTGAAATGAGCAATAGTGAGAGCTAGATATTTTAGTGTCAATAACTGGATTATAGCATAAGAACATAAGAATTTGGAACAGGAGTAGGCCATCTAGCCCCTCGAGCCTGCTCCGCCATTCAATAAGATCATGGCTGATCTGGCCGTGGACTCAGCTCCACTTACCCGCCCTCTCCCCGTAACCCTTAATTCCCTTATTAGTTAAAAATCTATCTATCTGTGACTTGAATACATTCAATGAGTTAGCCTCAACTGCTTCCTTGGGCAGAGAATTCCACAGATTCACAACCCTCTGGGAGAAGAAATTCCTTCTCAACTCGGTTTTAAATTGGCTCCCCCGTATTTTGAGACTGTGCCCCCTAGTTCTAGTCTCCCCGACCAGTGGAAACAACCTCTCTGCCTCTATCTTGTCTATCCCTTTCATGATTTTAAATGTTTCTATAAGATCACTCCTCATTCTTCTGAACTTCAACAAGTAAAGACCCAGTCTACTCAATCTATCATCATAAGGTAACCCCCTCATCTCCGGAATCAGCCTAGTGAATCGTCTCTGTACCCCCTCCAAAGCTAGTATATCCTTCCTTAAGTAAGGTGACCAAAATTGCACGCAGTACTCCAGGTGCGGCCTCACCAATACCCTATACAGTTGCAGCAGGACCTCCCTGCTTTTGTACTCCATCCCTCGCGCAATGAAGGCCAACGTTCCATTTGCCTTCCTGATTACCTGCTGCACCTGCAAACTAACTTTTTGGGATTCATGCACAAGGGTAGCTTTGCGCAGTGGCAATATTGTAGCCAATGAGGTGTAACTGAGGCGTGATTATTGCTTATTGAAAACTTTTCCCAATACCCTGCTATGATGACTTGAAATATAGTTGACAATAGCAATTTTTGACAGTCTCTGTGGAGACTACTTTAAGTGCCCCAAAAAAAACACAAAAAAATAAATAAAAAAGGGGCCTTGTAAATGTCTTGTGTGTGTCATCCAGGTCGGGTGGCACGGATACATGTTTTATGTTTTTGCAGGTGAACTCCAAAAAGAGTTTCATGCACAAGGGTCCTAAAAGAGTTTCATGCACAAGGACCCCCAGGTCCCTCTACACCTCAGCATGTTGTAATTTCTCCCCATTCAAATAATATTCCCTTTTACTGTTTTTTTTCCCCAAGGTGGATGACCTCACACTTTCCGACATTGTATCCCATATGCCAAACCTTAGCCCATTCAAATCTCTTTGCAGCCTCTGTGTTCTCTACACAACCTGCTTTCCCACTAATCTTAGTGTCATCTGCAAATTTTGTTAGACTACACTCTGTCCCCTCTTCCAGGTTATCTATGAACTCATATGAACATATGAACTCATAACAGTAGCAAGAGTTACACGAGGTCTACACCAAAGATATTTCAACTCGAGGACTGTATGGCCCTTTTGTAGTGTGCAACTACTTTGAATATCCTGCAATGTGACCTTGGGGTTCCAGTGTTGCAGAAACTGGCCCCTTTAGATTACGAATAGATTTTATAGCAGCCAGTAAGATCAAAGAAATTACGCACTTTCAAAGTCATAAATCGCAAATTTAACCATGGGTGCTAACTTATCCATTAATTGGTCAGGTTATACCCGCAAAAGCAAAATCCTTTATGTATCTTAGCACCTCACCTTGCTAGCTGTCAAAACAATGGCCGTCTTGCTTGGCACCACTTTCTGGATGCCTCCAAACCAAATTATACGCGTGAGCTAGAGGCTTCTGTCTTCTACTTTCATATGGTAGTAGCAAAGCAAATCAAATGTCAATATTGAAGTCAGATATCAAGGCCAAAGCTTCCAGTGTAACAGCGTGGATATCTTGTAGGCTGCCTGCAAATTTTCTCTGAGAGCAGTGCTCAACGTGACACGGTGCCACATAAAAGGTTATTGCACAAGATAAATGTTCACGGGGTTGGAGGTAATATATTAGCATGGATAGAGGATTGGCTAACTAACAGAGAACAGACAGTCGGGATGAATGGTTCATTCTCTGGTTGGCAACCAGTAACTAATGGGGTGCCACAGGGATCAGTGCTGGAACCCCAACTATTTACAATCTATATTAACGACTTGGAAGAAAGGACTGAGTGTAACGTAGCCATGTTTGCTGACGATACAAAGATGGGAGGAAAAGCAATGAGTGAGGAGGACACAAAATAAATCAGCAAAAGGACATAGACAGGCTAAGTGAGTGGGAAAAAATTTGGCAGATGGAGTAAAATGTTGGAAAGTGTAAGTGTAAGTGCACTTTGTTAGAAAAAAATCAAAGAGCAAGTTATTATTTAAATGGAGAAAGATTGCAAAGTGCCGCAGTACAGCGGGACCTGGGGGTACTTGTGCATGAAACACAAAAGTATAGTGTGCAGGTACAGCAAGTGATCAGGAAGGCCAATGGTATCTTGGCCTTTATTGCAAAGGGGATAGAGTATAAAAGCAGGGAAGTCTTACTACAGCTATATAAGGTATTGGTGCCTGCAGTTTTGGTTTCCATATTTACGAAAGGATATACTTGCTTTGGAGGCAGTTCAGAGAAGGTTCACTAGGTTGATTCCGGGAATGAGGGGGCTGACTTATGAGGAAAGGTTGAGTAGGTTGGGCCTCTACTCATTGGAATTCAGAAGAATGAGAGGTGATCTTATCAGGACATATAAGATTATGAGGAGGCTTGACAGGGTGGATGCAGAGAGGATGTTTCCACTGACGAGGGAGATTTGAACTAGAGGGCACGATCTTAGAATAAGGGGCCGCCCATTTAAAACAGAGACGAGGAGAAATTTCCTCTGAGGGCTGTGAATCTGTGGAATTCGCTGCCTCAGAGAGCTATGGAAGCTGACACATTGAATAAATTTAAGACAGAAATAGACGGTTTCTTAATCGATAAGGGGATAAGGGGTTATGGGAAGCGGGTGGGGAAGTGGAGCTGAGTCCATGATCAGATCAGCCATGATCTTAGTGAATGGCGGAGCAGGCTCGAGGGACTGTATGGCCTACTCCTGTTCCTATTTCTTATGTTCTTATGTGTTCCAGGGTCTGATTAGGAGCTCCACAATCACATGACGGGGATGCTTTAATCTTCCACCTATGGAGAAGGTGGCAGCATCTACCATGACCAGTTCTGAGGCGATGTTGGAGATAGTTGTTCACTGTTTGTGAGGAAGGTTTGCTCCTTCATGTTGTACTGTGGGGTCCTTTATATGGAATGCATTCCCTTTGTCACGGTTTTTCCAAGCATTTCGCCATCGGTCATCAAGGCTGAAGGGAGATTGCTAAAGGGCAATGGTCCAAAATGGCCTTCTAGTTTTGAGACGGGTTGGTGATAGGTTGTTCAAGTCAGTCTGGATTGGCATGTATTTTCTGGTGCAGCAGTTGTCTTCGCCGGAGATTACATAATCACGGCATAGGTTTGGTGGCGCGATGTTTGTAAGCACGGGCCAAGGTTTTGGGTGTCGACAAAAGTGTACCGGTGATAATCCTCATAGCAGAATTCAGCTGGACAGATTTGACATGTGGACTTGATAGCCATGCCGGAGAGCATTACTCCGCTGTAGAGTACACGAAGACGAGTGCTGCCGTACGGAGAGTTTGAATGTCTGCTCCCCATGTGAATCCGGCGAGTTTCTGGATCAAATTGACCCAACTCTTTAGTTTCTTCTTGGGAAGAGACTGCTGTGAGAATGAGCTTTAGAGCAAGGATGATATTAACTTCAAATCCCGATTATTAGTAATGCCAGCCAATTTATTAACTCGTGAAAAAGAAGAATTGGCATCCCAACTTGTTCGCAGCACATGGGGATTCTAATTTAATCATACTGCCTGAAGTGTTACAGTGGAACAAATAGCTGTGCAATGTTTCCCCTCATTCTGTTCAGTTCTAGAATTCAGTCTTGTCACTCACCGTAGAGAAGAGAAAAATACAAAATAAAATTATCCTGTGATACACTTGCACACTGCCTGGTAGATTTCTTAGGCAGAAACTGGAAATCTTTAAAAACTTCCATTTTCATTTCCTGTTATAATGCACAGGATTTTAAAATCTCAACCTAACTGCTAATAAAGTTATTTTCTCTCCTCCCCTTTGTGACCTTGGTTATGTCCTGAACTATGGCCTTAACACAGTTTACCTCAGTTTCCCAATATTAAAAATGTTCTGAGCCCATCCACCTTGTTCCCACAATTGCTGGAGATATGGGAGCAAGCCACTAGTCATCGCTCACCATCAGGGTGCATTTTGCAAGGAGACCATGAGGCAGAGATGAAATTATAAATATTCAACATTACAAGAATTGTTTGCTAAAATGAAACGATCACATTGAGCTGCAATATAACAAGGCAGTAGACGGTCAACCAAACCGTCCTCCTCCAATGCCTCTCCTCCGTTGTTCAACTCAATGGGATTACCCCTCCTCTTCCTCATTTACATGCTGTTCCTTACTTGGTTCCACTCTTGCCTATTTGATCGTCGCCAGTGCCAATGGATTCTTTTCCCACCCCCACACCATCACCTCCGGCGACTCCTAAAAAGCCATCCTTGGTCCCCTTTTCTTCATCGACATCTGCTCTGTGGCGACATCATCCACAGACATGGGGTTAGCTTTCATACAGACGCTGACAATACCCAACTCTACGTTTCTGTCACCTCTCTCAATCCCTCCACTTTGTCTATGTTGTTGCACTGCTTGCCCAACATCTAGTCTTGAATGAGCTGAATGTTCCTCCAGCTGGGAGCAACTGAAGCCATCGTCTTTGGGCCCCGCCATAACATCTGCACCCTTGCCATCGACTCCATCGCCCTCCCTAGCCATTGTCTCGGTCTGAACCAGAATATCTCATCTTCACTTCTGCCTCAGCCCATCTGCCACCGAAACCTTCATCCATGTATTTTGTCACCTCTAGACTCAACTACACCAGTAGTTCACTGGCCACCTCCACTCTCCATAAACCATCTCATCCAAAACTCTGCTGCCTGCATCAAGTCCATTCACCCATCACCTCTGTCATTGTTGAGACACTGGGGGACCAGGAGACAATAAATTTAAAAAAATTATCTGTGTTTAAATCCCTGCATGGTCTCACTCCTCTGTAACTCCAGCACAGCAACCCACCGCCTCCAGAACTCTCAGTTCGTCAGACTCTGGCCTCTTTTGCAATGCCCACTCTGTGCACGATCTCGCAGTATCTGTGCACTATCATTTGTGGCTGTGCTTTCAACCATCTGGGCCCCTTGCTTTGGAATTCCCAACCTAAATTCCTTCTCCTCTCTCAAATTCCCCGAGCTAAATTCCTCCAACTTTCTATCTACCTCTCCTTTAAGGCCCTCTTTAACACTCACCTCACCCCTTCCAAAATATCTTTATTTGGCTGAGCATCCATTTTTGCCAGATTATGCCTGTGAAGAGTCCTGGGATACTTTTCTATTTTAAAGGCATTTTATTAATGCAAGTTATTGTAGCAATGTTCAAATTCAATTACTGTTAAAAACAAATTTTAAAGATAACACTTATAATGCTGATTATAAAAAGTTGTGCAATTATAAATGTACTGCACAGCTTATTCTTAAAGACTACCTTCCCATCCTGATAGTGAATAAATACTACAGGAATCTTCAAATTATAGTTTTTTACTGTCCATAATGCATTTTCTTTTCCAAGGCTTTTGCCAAGATCTTATCAACTTCCCAGACCATCTGGATTGCATTTGCTGTCATCCAAAGGAATCTAAAATGAACACAGACCCTATGCCATTATTTTCCCTTATCCTGTTTACATAGTTATTTCCACGCACTTCCCTTCCATACATTGGACTAGGATCTCAAAATGGCCTAGCCTCTCAGACAGGACTTGATGCGACAAAATATTTACACAAACTGCAATGCGAAAGACTAACTCAAAAAGACTAGACAGATAAAAATCAAACCAGACTTTAATAGGAAGATTATACTATACAACAACTAAAAAGTTAAACTGATTTGCTGTTACAGCACAAATGCATATAACTAGAACGGACTCGAATCTGTTATATGAACACGAACATGGACATTTTTTGTCAAACTAAAAATTAAATTGATGTTATTCATTTCAGGCTTTGAGGTGCATCCAGAGAAACTGCTGTCACAAATATATAGTAAGGATTAATGATAGAGGAGAAAAAAAAATGAAAGAGTAATCTTGGGTATATGTCACCTGCAAGCCCAAAGCGTTTCATTACTCTATTCTCCCAAATCAGTTTTTTTTTAGTAACAGACACAACCGAATATTACATACATCAGTTTGACTTCAGAATCACAAAAAAATTAACTGATCTAGATGTTTGGTCGTATCAAATAAGCCTTAATTGATATTTACGATATAACTGAATATAAACAGATTAAAAATAGGATAATTATTGCAGTTATCCAGCAGTTTCATTATCCCTCGACAACAGCAATCGCATATTCGCACCAACATCTATCTTAATGGAAAGATTGACAGAATCTCACAGGAGGAATCAACCAATCCAATTCAAACCATAGTAATAATAACTTGTATTCATATAACATCTTTCATATTGAAATATTTCAAAGTCCTTCAAGGAATGGATTACTTTTTGAAGTGGTCAGCACTTTGTGAGCAAATGCAGTCGTAATGCTTCATCAGAAACATTCCAAATAGCCACAAAAGAAATGACAAAAAAGTGGTTGAAGGAGAAATGTCAGCCAAGACACCAATCGAATTTCTTGCTCTTTTAGTGCAATGGCAACTTAAATATCCACTTATATGGGCTCAAGTTTCGGCCTGAATTGCTCCTATTTTTTTTGAGCAACTAGTTTAGAATGGAGCATCCAATTCGAGAATCGAGAAATTGCAATTCTCGGCATTTAGTTTGCTCTAGTTCTAGTGAGTTAGAATAGTTTCATTTTAGAACAGATTTTTTTTTTCAAAAAGTGTCCAGCCACTTATGTCTGTTTTGCAAGTTTAGGCAGCGAAAACTTACTCCAAACGAACTTAGAATTGAGTAAGTGTAGATTTTTGTACGCTCAGAAAAACCTTGCCGACACTTATAAATCAGGCGTAGGGAACGAGAGATGGGGTGGGGGGTGGCGGAGGGGAGGGAAGTTTACAAACATTAAACACTTCACTTTTACAAATAAAGAGCCATCATCAATAATAAATTATAAATAAATCAATAAATCACTTAAAAAAAAATAATAAAAGAGAAAAAATTTTTTAAATTAAATAAAAAATTAAGTTTCTACTGACCGACTGCAGCACCGGGAGCCCTCCAACAGCGTGCTGGTACAGGCCCCCCGCAGTGTGTGTCTCTCTCTGTCTCTGACAGTATCTCTCTGTGTTTCTGACAGCGAGGGGTTGGGGGGGGGGGGGGTGGGGAGAGAGGGGGAGGAGAAGAGAGATGGGGGTGGGGGGAGGGCTGAATGGGAGGGAGGGAGGGGGAGGCTGAACGGGGAGGGAGGAGGCTGAACGGGAGGGAGAGTGGCTGAATTGGCCCTACCACCGCCAACGAAGAAGAAGCCGGGCTGCCGTTGCCGACACTTCGGGCAGGGCCCACCCCCAGTGAGATGCTGGGCGGGTGGGCCCCACCGACGACGTTTGGGGGCGGGGGGGGGGGGAGAAGAGAGAGGCTGAACGGGGGGGGGGGGGGGGGGAGCTGAACGGGAGGAACGGAGGCCCGAATCCCGATCTTCGCCCGGGGAGCCCATTCGGCCAGGACTAGGGCTGGCGTGCTTTGAGCCCCTCCCACGCAGCCTCGGGGGCGAGGAGCTACTGCACATGCGCGCACACTCTAGCGCGCGCATGTGCAGAGGTCCCAGCACTATTTTCAGCGCCGGGACCTGGCTCCGCCCCCGACCCCTCGTGCTGCGCCACGCCGAGCACGAAGACGTCCTGAGGAGACCAGAGAATCACAAGGTAAGTTTTCGGCGCCCTTTTTACTCCAGAAAGTCCGCTTTTACAGAGGGCGGAAACTTGGGCCCGTATATGCATACTATAGATATACTCTCTGTGTAGTCACTGTATAGTTGCATAAGATGGAGACTTGTTTACCGGAGATACCATCAACAAGACTCACACTGTATACATTATGCTGGCACCACCAGAGAGCACAATTGGTGGAGGCCCAGGGGTCACCTGTACACCACAGGTACCCAGGTATAAAAGGGAGTCCACCATGTGGTATCCTCACCCTGGAGTTATTTTAAATGGACTAAGGTCACTACAGTTCAAGTGCAATACTTTGCCTCATGGAGTCATTATCAGAGCAACTAAAGACATAACAATTGGCGATGAGATTACAGACTTTCAAGCGAAAATAGCTAACTTTGGTACGTTGCAGCAGTTTGCCGATGAGGATGATTGGGACGCCTTTGTGGAGAGGCTCAACCATTTCTTCACAGCAAATGACCTGGCAGGCGGTGATCCGGCTACGCTGGCTAATAAGCGCAGCGCTATCCCGCTCACCAGTTGTGGGCCCACCGTCTATGGCCTCGTCATGGACTTGCTAGCACCAGCGAAGACAACGACCAAGATGTACGAGGAGCTTGTAACGCTGATCCAAGAACAACTCAAGCCCAAAGAGAGCATCCTCACAGCCGGACACCGGTTTTACACCTGAAGGCCAGGAAATCGCGAAATATGCTGCAGACCTCAAGAGGCTGGCGGCACCGTGTGATTTCGGCGAACACCTCACCGAAGCGCTGCGGGATATCTTTTGTCATCAGAATCGGCCACAAGGGCCTTCTTCACAGGCTACTATCTGCAGATACCACAGTCACACTGCAGAAGGCCATCACCATAAGCCAGGCATTCATGACCTCGACCTGCGGCTCTAGGCGGATGACTCATCCTCAGGACTCAAACCCGGCAAGTACTGTACACAGACTTGCGCCTTTTAGAGGCTGGACTGTAGAACATGAATCTTTTCAGGGGAGAGAGAACAGGCCCCTTGAGTCCCTTAACTCCGAGTGCGCTGAAGGGGGCCTAATCGGTCAGCACCATGCTGGCATTGCGGAGGAAATCACCGGGCTCACCAGTGCCGTTTTACGGACTATATGTGCAAAGGGTGCAGCACAAAGGGCCACCTCCAGCGAATGTGTAAAAGAAATAGGACTCACCGTGTTGATGCAGAGTCTGCAAAGGGCCATGAATCCAGCGCGGATTATGAAGAGGTGGTCAGAGAGGCAGCTCAGCCCCACGATGAAGTGTACAGAATGTTTACCTGCACCACAGAATGTTCCCCGTTGAGAATGGAAGTTGAGATAAACGGCACTCCAGTCTTCATGGAGGTGGACACGGGGGCGAGCCAGTCGGTAATGAATCAAGAAGCCTTTGAGGCTATGGGACAATCAAACTGAATGACCCAAGTTGGTCCCAGTTCAAGCAATGCTGCTCACCTACACCAATGAACTCATCCCAGTCATTGGTAGTGCAAATGTTAAGGTACTCCATGATGGCGTGGGGCACAGGTTATCACTGTGAATTGTTGCAGGTGATGGACCAACGCTACTCGGAAGAAGGTGGATGGAGAAGATCCATTGGAGCTGGGAAGATTTCATCGTCCCCCGTGCTCAGAAGCAAAGCAAGCCCCCACCTGAGGTTAGATCCGACACCAGAGAGCAGACCAGCACAGCACCCGAGGCACAGACCGCTCAGCACGACTGCGCCGAGATGATCCAGCTGAGACGACCCGAACGCACCTTCCAGGCTCCAGTGGCAGGACTCCAGAGGAAGAAAATCGGATCCAAAGGCGACTTCCCAGCTTCGGTGGCAGAACCCGGGGAGAAGAGGATCACAGCAGCGTGGATGGAAGAAAGATGGTGCCCAAACCACGAGGTGAAGCGCTGAAGGAAAAGATGGCGGCGGCCAGACCACGAGGTGCAGCGCTGATGGAGCAACACATGGCACCAAAAGAGGAGGAGGATTGGGGTAAAGATAGCAAGGCTCTCTTAAAGGAGGCCAGCAACCCACCATACTTAAAGCGACAGTCACACATTCTCACACAATGTAATAACAACTATAAGCTAAATGTAAAGCTTGTAATTGACGATCAGAGTTTTATACATGTGATAAGCAAAGAAAAGTCAGGCGATTGCGAATGGAGCTACAGTTTATCTACAATAAGCAATGAAACATTGTGCGATGCAGGATTTCAACTATATTCTGATTACGTAGCAGGCAAACACCCATCGGAAGCACACAGGTCCACCGGGCTACCCGATACTGTAACTTGCGTCCCTGGGACCAGGGTGATGCACCACGGAGTGTGGCCACAAACAGCTAAAATAGACAAGCTGCAGAGCAAGCAATCTCAGGAGGGCAACGGCACCGGCTCCACCTCTCAGGCACTCGATGGGACCAACTGCCACGTGCCTGAAAGAGCAAACTGCGCTAAGGCGCAGCTCCCAGACCCCATCGCCGCCAGGGCTACGTCCAGGAGCGAGGGGTCAACCACGGTGGTTCTCCCAATTGGGACCGGGACCAGCCAGGATCCCAAACCAAATAACGCCCAAGTAAGCGAGTTAGCAGTTCCCTGTGCGCTGCTAGACAACTGCTCCTCTGGGAGCAGCAGTGACCCGGGGCGCAAGGAGAGGACAGAGAGGTCACAGGCATCTGTGAACCTGCCCGACGCTAGGAGCAACAGCAAAGGCCCCGAGAGCAGGCAACTCGAGCCAACCGGGTTCCCACTGCCAGCACCGGGCAATGCGCCACCACCAGGCTGCCTGGACGCCATCCAGCAGCTCTGGAACTAGCTTGTCCTCATGCACCGGTGCTGACCCCAGCACTGATCCCAAAGATGTACCATCAATGTATCTCACCAGTCAAATGTACTTGCCTCACAACTGTACCACAAATGTAATGATGTAAATGCAAATGTCCTTTTCGGCATGATCTACATTTGGGGGGGGGGGGGGGAAATGGATGCACATAGCCATGGACACACACATGGACCCACTGAAGTCCCACTGCACCATCGAACTGGTAACCACTACCCAACGTTGTGGCAATAAGGACTTGGGGGGGTTAACAGGGAGCGAGCCAAGCCAAAGCACAGCCAAGGTGCAAAGGCTATTGGCACTTAAGTCTAGGGAGAGCCAAGCCAGAGCACATAATGCAAAGGTATTGGCACAAAAGACTTGGGGGGAGAGTGATGTTATGTATGCATACTATAGATATACTCTCTGTGTAGTCACTGTATAGTTGCATAAGATGGAGACTTGTTTATCGGAGGTACCATCAACAAGGTTCACCCTGTATACACTATGCTGGCACCACCAGAGGGTGCAACTGGTGGAGGCCCAGGGGTCACCTGTACACCACGGGTACCCAGGTATAAAAGGGAATCCACCATGTGGTATCCTCACTCTGGAGTTATATTAAACGGACTAAGGTCACGACAGTTCAAGTGCAATACTTTGCCTCATGGAGTCATTATCAGAGCTTCTAAAGACATAACATCCACCTAAACTGGTATAGCAAGCAGATAGTACCAGAGATTATCAACTAATCCAAAAAATGGCACACCCTTCAATGAATACAATGCAGCAATCCTTGTAAACTCCTGATGGAGAAGAAAGTGCTAATAACTGACCCATGCTGACCTCCAACTAAACACATTGAGATTTAATTGCTAATGTATGTGTACTCATGTCATGTAAATGTCTGGTGTGCTGATGTGCCATATAGAATACAATGGCCCCATAGCCATTCCCAGGTCTATACAGAGTTAGATGACCAGATGACCTCTGCCAGGGCAGTAAAGAGAGCAGAAAAATTATCTGTTCCTAAATTGGAGGGGAAGGGAAAAGCTGCCTAGCCTTGTGGATATCACATGTATGAATATTGGTTGAAGATAGGATCCAGTTCAATAGTGATGCATTCCACAATCAAATTGTGTGCTGACAATCCCTGTCCAAGTTCATACATAGAGAATGACCACGAGGGTAATACACACAAGATTACCAGAACCTGTGGAACTGTATCCCAGTCCAAGTTGACATCTTGAAGGAGGGAGGACAGGAAGCATATAGCATTGAGCTAAGCCAACACCTTTTAATTTCAGTCGGAAAAGCTTGTTTAAACTTAATATTTGAAATCTAGAATTCCATCGTAGAACTACAAACACTTTCTATCACTTAAAATACGTTTGGTTGGAAACTACCCCCTAGAACCATACACATCATCCTCTATCTTCCCCTTGAGATGGACAACACAACTGAATGTATCAGAGGATCCTGCTATATAAAAAATGCAATCTGACCAAATGGTTTGCCTGACTCAAGTAAGTAGTAAAATACATAAAATTGCAATTAACATAAGGTAATGCATTTATTAATTTTAAAAACCTAGCATTCATATGCATCTTAACACATCAAAACATTGCAAAGTTTCTCACTGAGGCTAAAAAATATGCATTTATAACCACGAGGTACAGCTAGCATAGAAGTCGAAAAAATTTATCTGGGTGGAACTAGTAACCACACATTTAAAAACGTTCACAATACTGTGGCAACAACAACCAAAGAAACAGGACAGAGAGTGGAGAGCACCAGTTCCCATTGTCGTAGGACAGAGAGTGGAGAGCACCAGTTCCAACTGTCACAGGAGAGAGAGTGGAGAGCACCAGTTCCAACTGTCACAGGACGGGAGAGTGGAGAGCACCAGTTCCAACTGTTGCAGAATGGGAGAGTGGAGAGCACCAGTTCCCACTGTCACAGGACGGGAGAGTGGAGAGCACCAGTTTAAACTGTCACAGGAGAGAGAGTGGAGCGCACCAGTTCCAACTGTCACAGGATGGGAGAATGGAGAACACCAGTTCCAACTGTCACTGGACAGAGAGTGGAGAGCACCAGTTCCAACTGTCACAGGACAGAGAGTGGAGAGCACCAGTTCAAACTGTCACAGGAGCAGCCAGTCGTGTCCCGGTAACTGCCCCCAAAGGAAGTGGAGTGTGGGAAATTGCACTCCGCTTCCATTGAGGGGTGGTAAAGCCAATTCTGCAGCGGGAGCAGGACTTCCACGCTAGGGGCTAAAATTCCCTGTGCCAGAAGGTTACTGCCCCCAAGATGGGAGCCTGTGCGGGGAGGCAGAGAGAAGTTGAGGGGAGACAGGGGCAGGGGATGGAGGGGAGAGTGGTGGAGGTGGAGAAACCCAGGGCGGGGGACAGGAGGGGCCACATTGCAGTGAAGGTCTGGGGGAGGGGGGGGGGGTGAAATGTGTTGGAGGGGCGGGCCTGGGGGCTCTGTGCCTCGGTGCGGGGAGTGTTCAGAGTGGGGTGGACGGGTTGGGTTGACTGCGCAGATGGCGGTTGGTGGATGTGGTGCGGTTGGCGTCGCGGAGGCGTGGCTCCGGGGTAGCCGCTCGACATCCGGGGGTGTTCGGCATTTGAGAAGGATTCTGACGGGGCGGGGCGGGTTGGGTGCCGGGGGGGGGGGGTGTTCCGGGTGTTGGGTGGGTCCGGAGCCGGGGGGGGCGGGGGGGGGTGCCACGCTCTTCGGATGGGGGGTGGGCTGTTTGGGGCTGGGATTGGGAGAGACCTCTTCACTCGGGGAGTTGTTGGCCTGTGGGGTTCCCTGCCACGGAGAGCTGTTGATGCCAGTTCATTGGATGTGTTTGGGAGGGAGTTGGATGTGGTCCTTGCGGCTGGGGGATGTGGAGGGAGCGTGGGGGGGGAGGTGCTGGGGTGGGTGATCAGCCATGATCTTGTTGAATGGCGGTGCAGGCTCGAAGGGCCGAATGGCCTACTCCTGCACCTATTTTCTATGTTTCTATGTTTTTCTATATATCGAAGTAGAAATAAATCAAATTCTTAGGAAGTGATACTATTGCAAAGCGCTGGTGTAATATATAGCACTGATCCACTTTACAGCACGGATACATACAAAAATGATACTGATATAATAGAAAGATTCTTAGGATGGATACAAACATAATTCTAGATCTTAAATCACTGAGCCGTCAAGGATGACTTAATAATTTTGCTAACAAATGTAGTAAACAAATTAAATCCATACGAACAAAAACTGTAACCAGTGTTAAAAAAGCCCATAGAAATTAGTTGCTGAAACTAAATGTTTTATTAGTAGATTTTCAGGCTTCAACTATGTGCCAGAAATTGAGAAATTCCAGCTGGCAACCTAAAAAGGACTGACAAATGCCAACAAGTCTTTTGATGACAAAATAACCTCAAAAGAAAGGGGCTCCAACATTGATTTTTCAAATTTATATCAGCTAGAAATTGTGGGTGCGAAACCAAAGTCAATGATTCGGTTTAAATTTTAGCCACAATCACTATATTATTTACCTTGAGAAAATAAAGCTGTTCAAAAAATGTAATCTCCTTTCAAGTCTACTGGGTGTTCTGTCAGACCACAAATCTTTTACTCTGGCCAATCGTGATGAACTATGAATTTCCCTTCTTCACTTACTTTTGAGAATTCAACGGAAATTATTTTGGGCAGATTATCCCTCTCCGTAAACATGAGTATTGCCGTTACACAAATTGCTTTTATAATTAACACCAAAAATTAATATCGTCATAAGAACAGTTTCATAAGCAATCCTCATTTTGGTTTTTGGCAACAAGATTCTAAAGATTTTGTTCAGCATATTGAATAGGAGGTAATTATCCTCGATGCATCAGATTTCATTCGTCAAGATCAAAAGGTACAATGATAATATAAAAGTTACATGCAAACAGATGTTCAATTTAAATGGTGTTAAAAGACTTAGCAGAAAGTCTCCCATCATAAATAGAATACATTGTTTTAATCCAGCTTTAGCTCGTTCAAATCCACAGCCAGCACAAACTTGCCAGTATTTCAATACTAACTGGCATTCATTCAGCAATCTCATTCGAAGGTCATTACGAGGAGCTAAAGTGAAAAAAATTGAGATTCATGGATATGTAGTCAGGGGTGGTCTTTTGGGTCGAGTGTGAAGACACAGCAATGAGACAACAGAGAAGAAGCATTAAGCTATCTCTAATTCCACACTGTACTTGAGTAGAGTAAGATTGAAGTTGATGCTGAGTGTGACCAAAAAAATTTGACTTGCCAATAGTTATTTTATTTTAACCTTGAAAAGCAACGGAAAATACACCAATATCTACTTTGTGGCAACAATGAATATACACTAATGTTAAATTAAAGTAAACCCAAGAACTGAAACAGTTCATGAATGCTTTTCCCTTTTCCGGAATGTTAATTTTAAACTTCAACTCAAATGAAGCCTTAAAATACATGTAAATTCACACTTGGCTGTCCCTCCTTGCATCTATCATAGCTATCGAAAGAAGGAACTCCAAATCCCAACTACTCCACTTTGTCACTTTAAGTTATAGGACTAAACAAGACATAATTTGATCAAACACAACCAACCAATCTACAGTGGTCATTGGGTGTAGCCTTTCCGGTCATTCAGTTGGTCATCCATCCATCCAACCTCTATTCTTGCCATGTCGATTCCCTACTTGTACAATTATTGGCCTGGATATACAATCTTCAGTGATAATTGAGTAGATGCATTAAAAAAAACTGATGTATAATTTGTAATATTTTCTCAAATCCACTGCTCGTGTTGAGAAACGCGTGTATTTTGTAAGCTAAATCTAACTTTTTCCAATCAAACTGAAGAAAAAAGTTGGAAAATTGAAAGCACGTGCATTGACAAAGAATACAAGTCCACTGAACAAATAACTAGCAAGGACACCAATAAACAAGCTACTTTCTAGCATCAAATACTAGAAATTATCCAAACTTTAAAAACATTGCCCTAATAAAAGCAACTTTATAAAAACCAAGCACCAGGATCAACACAGTCATGAAAAAGTTAATGTGAAAGGATTTGGAAATTATTCAAGTAGTCTCGATGGACAAAAGTAAAGTACTCAGACACGTAGATGTTGTAAATGGAAAAGCTATTCGTAAAAAATTAACTTTTTTTGTTTTAAAATTGGCTGTGTGATTTATTTAACTTGTTTCTCTAAGTTTACCCTTCAGCTAGAAATTTAACAACCTAGCACATGGTAGGCAATTCAGGGACAAAAAAAGCTATTTTATATTGCTGACTTTGGGGTCATTGCAGAAGTTCATTAAAGAAACATTTGAATGCAGTTCACGATCACTTACCTTTTTGATGAATATCAATTCTGAAATAAAAGTCTGTGTAATGGAGGACAAATATGAAAATGCAAGTTAAAAGACGTGGAGACAGTGGAGTAGTTTAGGACACCATGAACCTAATCATAGAATGGTTACAGCACGGAAGGAGACCATTCGGCCTGTCGAACCCGTGCTGGCTCTCTGCAAGAGCACCGTAGCAAGTCCCACACCCCTGACCTTTCCCCGTGGCCCTGCAATTTTCTTCCTACAGGCACTTATCCAACTCCCTTTTGAAAGCTGTGATTGAGTCTGCCTCCACCACCCTTTTCGGCAGTGTATTCCAGATCCTCACCACTTGCTGCGTAAAAAAGTTTTTTCTTATCTCACTTTTGGTTCTTTTGCCAATCACCTTGGGCTCAAGTTTCAGACCCCCGCTAGAACGGCGCACGTCGGAGAGGCCCACCTAATTTGTGGAACAGAAATTGCGCCAATACTTACACCTCGCGATTCTCGGATATATGTCGGGCCGCTGCCACTCGGCGTGGTACAGCAGGAGCTGCTGGGGGCGGAGCTACAATCCTGTGCCAAAAAGAGTGCCGGTAGCTGCGCGTGTATGTGCGCAGTGGAGGCTGCACGCGTCTGCATTAGCGCCTGGCCCTCCCAGCGCGTCCTTTCTTCGGGCGACGACCCTACCCCCTGGCCGAAGGGATGTCGCCCCTATCCCGGACCGAGTGGCCTGACTGCCCTTACCTCTTGCGCGGCGGGCCCGCCCAACATCTCGCTGGGGGCAGGCCCCGCCCGCCCAGCATCTCCTGGGGGCGGGCCCCGCCCGAAGTCCTTGTTGGCAGTGGGGCCTGCCCGCCCGGCATCTTCTGGGGGCGGGCCTCGCCCAAAGTCCTCGGCGGCGGCGGGGCCTGCCCGATCGGCATCTCACTGGGGGCGGGCCCTGCCCGAGCAGCTCTTCAGCAGGCTGTTGGAGGGCTCCCGGTGCTGCAGTAGGTGAGTAGAAACTTTTAATGTTTTATTTATTGATTAATTTTTTTTAATTATTTTTTATTTTTTAATTTTTTTTTGATTGATTGAGTTATTGTTTGATTTATTGATTTATTTATCATTTATTATTGATGATGGCTCTTTAGTGGTAAAAACGAAGTGTTTAATGCTTTGTAAGATCCCCCAACTTCTCCTCCCCACCCAGCCCCCACTCGCTACCTGCGCCTAATTTATAAATTGTAGGCAAGGTTTTTCTGAGCATACAAAAATAGACACTTACTCCATTTTAAGTTAGTTTGGAGTAACTTTTCGCTGCCTAAACTTGCAAAACAGGGGAAAGTGGCTGGTAATGCCCCCTTTTGAAAAAAAAACTGTACTAAAACAAAACTATTCTAACTAACTAGAAATGTCGCAAACTAAATTTCTGAGAATTGCGATTTCTAAGATACTCTATACTAAACTAGTTGCTCCAAAAAAATAGGAGCAACTTGAGCCCCTTAAATCTGTGTCCTCTGGTTCTCGACCCGTCTGCCAATGGGAACAGTTTCTCTCTATCTACTCTGTCTAGACCTATCATGATATTGAACACCTGTATCAAATCTCCTCTCAATCTACTCTGCTCCAAGGAGAATAACCCTAGCTTCTCCAGTTTACCTACGTAGCTGAAGTCCCTCATCCCTGGAATCATTCTCACAAATCTTTTCTGCACCCTCTATAAGTCCTTCACATTGCACCTAAAGTGTGGTGCCCAGAATTGGACACAATATTCCAGTTGAGGCCAAACTTGTGTTTTATACACAAACTTTTGTACTCTATACCTCTATTTATGAAGCCCAGGATTCTGCAAACATTTTTAACTGCTTTCTCAACCTGCACTGCCACCTTCAACGATTTATGTATATATACCCCTAGGTCTCTTTAGGATTGTACCCTTTAATTTATATTTCCTCTCCTCATTCTTTCTACCAAAATGTATCACTTTGCACTTTCGTGTTTTAAATTTCATCTGCCACATTAGCTGAATTTTGTGAGGTCACTAATAAGGTAGATAAGGGAGTGTATGGATATTATCTATGTGGACTTCCAGAAGGCATTCGATAAGATTCCACACACACGAGATTCTATTATTACAGTAATACAGAACCAGAGGTAGCCTTTTGACTTGGGTTGGGATTTGGTTGCAAGATAGAAGACAGAGTGGGGATAAGAAGTATGCACTCTGATTGGTGGGATGTGACAAGTGATGTTCCCCAGGGATCTGCAGAGAGAAAAGCAGAGTTAACGTTTCAGGTCGATGACCTTTCTCAACGACTGAAATGTTAACTGACCTGCTGAAATTTTCCAGCATTTTCTGCTTCTATTTCAGAGTTCCAGCATCCACAGTAGTTTGCTTTTGTTTCCCCAGGAATCTGTTCTGGGGCCTCAACTTTACACCATAGTTTTTCATGACTTGAACGAAGGAATTGGATATCTAAGTTTGCAAGTAACACTTTTAGGAGAGACTAAGTAGTGCAGTTGGAAGCTGAGATAGATAGATTTTTGTTGGATAAGGGTACCAAAGCGGGTAAATGGAGTGGAGGTGCAGATAATCCATGATCTAATAGAATGGTGGAACAGGTTTGAGGGGCTGAATGGCCTATGCAAAAGCTGAAATCCAATTTCCAATGAGTGTGGTTCCATACCACCAAACTTCAAGAGAACCCTTAAGAGTGGCTGATGTAGGAAGAGAAAAATGTCACATCATTGCAGTAGGGGTGCTCTTATGTTGGAGTTAAGGCATGTTGCTTGCCTACCTAAGCAGTGATTGAACTTCAAAGCAATTCATTGTGCGTGAAACACAAAACATTTTCAGATATGTGCTATACAAATGCAAGTTCTTCAATTCCTGCATTTGAGCTTTGCTATATCAAACTTGGTATTTATTTTCTTCCTTCTCTTCGTTTCTGGAATACACATAATCCCTAACTGGGCTTTAGACTGCAGGTGGCAATCGTTGTCAAATACATCGCTAAATTGGGCATTATTCATGTACATGCTTGAACTTCGAGTAAAAGTATGCCATCTGAACATGGTGGACATCATAACTGGTGGTGCGAAGGGAGGGTGATGCCAGAGCCAGAGGAACTGAGAGTTCAAGGGGTGGGGGTTTGTATGACTGGAGGAGGTTACAGAGAAAAGGGAAGGGCAAGGCCATTAAGAGATTTAAACACGAGGATAAGTATTTTAATTTAGAGATGTTGGGAACAGCAGTGATGAGTGAGCAGGACTTGGTGCAAGATAGGATACAGGGATGGAGCTGGCTGATGTTAGAGAAGGAAGTGGGCGGTCTTTGCGATGGACAATATCTGGATCGTTTGGGTTCAAATTGGATGGCAAGGTTGTCAACAGTCTGCTTCAAATCAGTGATAAGAGAGGGGGATGAAATCGGTGGCCGAATATGCTATGAGCTGTTTGCTGCACAAAATTTGTTTTAAATCCAATAAGGTAGTTTATATTGTAGTGGCGGTGGCTGAAGACAATGGCTTCGGTGTTCCCAATGAGTCATGGAGAAAGCTGTGGCTCATTCACAACTGAATGTCGGACAAGCAGTCTGACAGCAGAGATAGTGAAGGGATCAGAGAGGAGGTGAAGAAGTAGAATTGGGTATTGTCAGTGTGATCTAATCAAGGTTTAAAATGTTGAAGGATTCGATAGGGTAGATACAAAGAAACTAGAATGGTGGAACAGGCTTGAGGGGCTGAATGGCCTACGCCTGTTCCTATGTCAGCATACATGTGGAAGCTAACCTTATGCCTTTGGATGACTGCACAAAAAGGCTGCATATAGATGAGGAAGAGGAGGGGCCAAGGATAGATCTGTAAGGCATTCCAGAGTCAATAGTGCAAGTGTGGGTGCTGGAGATGCTCTGTTTACAAATGGATAGCTAAGAGTGGAACCAAGTAAAGGTTGTCCCACTGAGCTGGACAACGGAAGAGAGGCAGTGGAGGAGGATGGCGTGGTCAACCATGTTAAAGACTGAAGAAAGGTTAAGGAGGAGAACAATCAGTGAATAGAGTAGGTCATGCATGACTTTGATTAGCGACAAAAACCTGAGCTGTCGGAAAGGTGAGCACATTTTGGGGAGACGACAACATGTTCAAGAAAGGGGAGGTTGGAGATGGAACAGTAGTTTGCAAGGACAGAAGGGGCAAGGTTGCTTTTTTTTTGAGATGAGGGTGAGCAGTAGGAATGGAGTCAATGGAGCAGGAAATGGATCTAATGGATAAGCTGAGCTTGAGAGATCATAAAGGGAGATAGAGAAAGCATTTGTATCAGTTTAAGCTGGGAACAAGGGCCTGACTAGGTAGTTTTTAAACTCAATGGCCCAGATTTTACTGCCAAAATAACAAGTTTAATGGCACTTGTCGTTATTAGATCATCCAGTAACTTGCGGTGAGGAAGAGATACCCCGTGATTTTCCAATCACCATTAGTTGCTGGACGATCTGCCATTAGCCTTGTGGAAACGGCAGCTCGCTCTCAACCTTCGAGTTTCATGAAGTTGCTGCATTTGTGCATTAATTGCCAATTAAACTCACTGTAGAAAGTTAGGGCCTCTACTTTACAGTGCAAGTATCTTTTTAATGAGCAGGTTTATGTTTCTGCAATGCCAATCGATCTCTCCAGCCTAGAAAGCAAACAATTTAAACTGAAGTCTCATTCCTACAGGTAATAAATAGCTAAAGATTTTCAAATTTTAGTATTTTTCATTTTTTTTCTGAATTTTCCTTTGTCTCTTTTTTTCTCTCAACCCAATTTTTTGTTCCCTCACTTTGTTTCTCTTTCTGTTCCTGACTTAGCTCTAATTCATGCTATTTCCTTATCTGTTGATCCTCATTTCTTTCTCAATCCTCAATTCTCATTCGTTAAGGAGATAGATTATTAGTCCTGTTGTTAACCAATGTCCCAGATGTCCCATTGCCTTCGCTATTAGCTTGCCCTTTCAGCAACTTACAGGGCAAGAACTTTGAGCTGAAGGATAAGGGAAAAACTTTAACGGGGCACACCACAAGATGCGGCGCTCCTCCAAAAGCTGGCTTATTGGGGTCAAGTTTCGGCCTGAGTTGCTCCTATTTTTTTGGAGCAACTGGCTTAGAATGGAGTATCTTAGAAATTGCAATTCCCGACATTTAGTTTGCTCCAGTTCTAGTCAGTTAGAACAGTTTCATTTTGGAACAGATTTTTTTTCCCCCAAAAGGGGGCGTGTCCGGCCACTTATGCCTGTTTTGAAAGTTTAGGAGTGAAAACTTACTCCAAACTAACTTAGAATGGAGTAAGTGTAGATTTTTGTACGCTCAAAAAAACCTTGCCTACACTTTAGAAATCAGGCGTAGGGAATGATGAGTGGGGCGGAGTGGGTGGGGGGGGGGGGGAAGGGGTGGGGAAGTAATTAAATTCTATAAGCATTCAACAGTCTCACTTATACAAATAAAGAGCCATCCTCAATAAAAAAATTATAAACAAAGCAAATGCAAAATATTGAATATTCCTACCTGTGTGAAGCAGCAGCAGCCTTCGAGCTGCAGTGCTTCAGGCAGGCCTTCCATGTAGGAGACAGGGGCGGCGTCAGTGGCTCGACGGCAGCCGAAGAAACAATAAGCAGCCTTCGAGCTGCGAGGGTAACTGAAGTCATTCGGCCATGGGATAGGGGCGGCGGCAGTGGCTGACGGCAGCCGAAGACACAGCAAGCAGCCTTCGAGCTGTGAGGGAGGCTGAGGCCATTCGGCCAGGGGACAGGGAGAGGCAGCCAGATAGCCAGTTTGAAACTTAAATTTGTAATTGCAGAATGAGTGCTGCATTGTCAACATCACAGATTATGCAATGGTTCGCCAGCAATTCACTGCATAGGAGAGACTTGATTAGAGCTCACTGCACCAGGAACGTCATAGCCCGTAGACTGATGAGCAGGGGACCTTACCCACATCGGCAATATCGAGCCAGGCGCTCGTACCTGGACATGAGCGAGGTGGATTGTGTCAAAAGGCTGCGTTTCCGCAGAGAAGTTGTCGTTGAGATCTGTGATATGCTGAGAGCAGATTTGCAGCCCAGAAGCAGAACGCCAACTGCCTTGTCTGTTGAAGTGAAGGTAACAGCTGCAATTGCCTTCTATGTCTCGGGATTGTTTCAGGCTACAACTGGAGATGTGTGCGCCATCTCTCAACGTGCAATACATGCCTGCGTTTACTAGGTCACGGCTGCACTGTATGCGTGGAGGAATGACTTCATCAATTTCCCAATGACTGCACAAGCGATCCATGAGAGGGCTGTGGGCTTCTTCAGGATTGTCGGCTTCCCAAAGGTACAGGGCTGCATTGATTGTACCCACATCGCCTTGCTAGCATCTGTGGAGGATTCCGAGCAGTACAGGAATAGAAAAGGTTTCCACTCCATCAATGTGCAGCTCGTGTGTGACGACAAGCAGCGCATCATGTCAGTCGATGCGAGATACCCGGGCAGCACCCATGATGCGTTCATCCTACGTGACAGTGTTATATCTGACATGTTTGAGCAGCAGCCAGAAGGGCAGAGCTGTCTACTGGAAGACAAAGGGTACGGCCTGACCACTTGGCTCATGACGCCTCTACGTGTGCCACGGACGGAAGCTGACCGTCAATAAAGCATGGCGCACATTGCGACGCCCAGCAACATTGAGAGGACCATTGGCATATTGAAACAGTTTTTCCGATACCTGGACCATTCCGGAGGCCACTTGCAATATTCTCCTCAGATTGTCGATCACTTCACTTTTGTGTGTTGCATGCTGCATAACTTAGCCATCATGAGGCAGCAGGAGCTGGTAGTGGAACCAGAAGACCCACATGAGGGGCCAGTGCCTGATGATAGTAATTTGGAAGAGCAGGATGAGGATGATGACGACGATCAGGAAAGCATGCAAGTGCCTGATGCCGGAGCATGAGGTCGGAGGAGGGCCGTCCATCGTGCACCTTTAACGATTGCACGAGCTGGGACGGTGGGGCGCTCGGTGTTCCAGACGGCAGCACTCGAGTGCGAGCCGTGGGCTGGGATGGTGGATGAATGGGTGTAAACTGTTCCATTATAATACTAGCACCACTAGGACCCGCAACGTCGGAATCAAAACCATGGAAAGTGGAACCGGAACCTATGCAAGAGGTTGAAACTCTGATGCCCCTTAAAAGGGGGCTCACAAACATTAATTTGGAAGTTCTCCCCTGCAGACATTTCAGTCATCGCCGCCATCATCCAGTCTGGATCATCCGCATCTGGTTGTACTGTTCTGTATCTTCAGGATCCTCAGGGTTGGCAGCATCGTCATCATCATGCTCTGCAAAATACATCAGAACAGTCAAATGTTTAACAGCAAGGGAGGGGGCAGGATGGGTGGCATGAGTACTCTCACACATAGCAGGCCAGGCAGCACGGTGATTTGAAGGGCCATGGTGCATTTTCAGGATTTACCCTCTCCCCTCACGTGCGGGCCCAGCTTGTGATGTACTGATTGCTTTTCTCCATGTACGACTCATCATAGCAGCTACGCTCTGCTCCAAGGGTGTCAGTGGATGCAGATGGGCGTGCCTCCTCCTGTTCAAGTTGCTTCCCTTTTGTTGTGGGCCAATTTCTTCTGCAAAGAGTAAAATATAACTTTTTACTGAGTGTGTCTTTCTGCAGGGTGGGACATACACAGTCACATTTACAATTACAATTCCATTAAAAAATGAAAATATTACTTACACTAACTGCTTGACCAAGGTCGTGCCATTTCTTTTTACACTGGCTTCCAGATCTCATGGCATGCACCACTGCGCAGTAATCTTCTGCAACTTGGTTCCAGCGTTTCTTCATTTCTTTAGGTGGCACTTTTATGCGACCTGTTGCTGGTATCTAGCTTCTGCCATCTCTGCTCAATGATGTTTACTAATATCTCCACTTCGTCATGCAAGAAATTCTTTGTTCTTGGTGGACGTTGTTCCATTGCTGTCTTGAATTGACACACTTATTTTTCAAAACACATAGTCCTTATTTTGCATGCACCTATGCCGCACCTGTTCTGGAAGTTTAGCAGCAAAAAGCAGCACTCACTGATTTCAGCAGGTGATTTCTTCAACAGTGCTGCTAAAAGCACTCCTTCAGACAACAAAAAATCACCAAAATTCAATCCCAAGCTTTTCCAGAGGTCCACGAGACAAATCAGCACTTTTCGTCAAGTTCCTTTAAAAATGGCCGAGTGCCAATGTTTATGGGCTACTGCGCATGCACTCCAACGCGCAGGCGCAGGGCTGCCGGCACAACATTCTCTCATTTGATTTAGCTCCGACCCCCCAGCAATTGCAGAATCGGCTCGACTGTGGCTCTCCCCCTCCCCCCCGCCCCCGCTGATGTCTACGTGCCACGCCGAGCTCCGAGGGAGCTGCAGGGAGCCCGAGAATTGCAAGGTACATTTTTGTCGCACTTTTAGATGCGAAAAACGGTTCGTCCATGTCGGGGTTGCGCCGTTCTCGGCGTGGCCCGAAACTTGACCCCAATATGGCTAGTGATTTAATCGAAGAACCTCTACAAAGCTGAAACAAAACAGACATGATCAGCTTTGTCAGTGATTACTGAACAGAAATAACTACTTGGGTGTCAACTTGTACTGGTGTTAATGTTGGCCCAAAACCAACAGAAATTAGTTTTCTCGCCAGAGGACATCAGATAGGAGATTTACAGTGTCAAGTATGCTTCAGAGTACAGTATATCACAGATTCGGTCCAAGATCAACTTAAAAGTGCCAACTACTTTTTTAGAAACTGCATCAGGTGTCTTATGGATTTGAGCCATTACTACGACACGGTTTATAGATTAGATAGTCTAACAGGTTGCAGAAAGGAGCAACTGTAACAAGGACAGATGTCCTTCATATTCAACCATGGACCAAGCAAAAAGAGACATGAAGAAATCGTACCACAATCCCAATGTGTTAAGTTACAAATTTCCTATAATCTATTTGGTGTTCCAGCTGCTCTAGAATCATTAGCTATGAGTTAACAATGGACAGCGAGGTAGTGATGGGGGTAAATTAAACAAGTTGTAGGTTAATAAAGTATTACATGACTCTCAGATTAATAATTTCACTCACTAATGCAATTAAATACTCAAAAGAACGTTTCAAGTGCTCTGACAGCATGTAGCATGGACCTATAAACAGCCAATTTTTTTTGTTGCTTGTTTTGGTTGAGGATGTAATTTGACCTGGTGAGAAAGAGAACTCCATATTCTTCTCAGAAAAATGCTATGGGCTCTTCTATGTCCACCTGAGCAGGCAGAGTAGGTTCAATGTCCTATTAGAAAGACTGCATGTTCGACAATGCTGCAATGAAGAGTCAGCCTGGATTATATGCTCAAGTCCTGAAGTGGATTATGAACCCATAACTATCTGATTCAGGCGAGAGCACACTACCAAATGATTCAAAACAAATAGTAGGCACTTCATATTTCTTGGTGTTGTCCAGAAAAATTTGTACTACTTAATATTGCTTATTAGCAAATACTTCAAAGGTATTATTTTTTTTAAACATAACAAACTTTAAACAGCTCTGATTAGTCAAGCAACCCAATGGGTTTAAGTTTCCACATGATTTGCTCCTGATTTTTAGGAGCAACTGGTGGAGAACGGAGTACCTTAGAAATCGCAATTCTCCACATTTAAGTTTTCTGCAGTTCTAGTCATTTAGAACAGTTTCACTTTTGAACAGAATTTTTTTTTCAAAAGGAGGCGTGTCCGACCACTGACGCCTGATTTGAAAGTTTCCAGAGTGAAAACGTACTCCAAACTAACTTAGAATGGAGCAAGTGAAGATTTTTGTAGGCCTGAAAAAACCTTGTCTACACATTAAAAAATCAGGCGCAGGTTATAAATTAGGCGTCCAGAATGACGGTGGGGGGAAGGGAAGTCATTAAATTCTACAATAAATCCTTAGTTATACTTATACAAATATTATACAAATAATTCCAACCTGAATAAAAATTTATAAGCAAAGAAAAGATTAAATAAACCATGTTCCTACCTGTGCTTCAGGCAGGGAGAATGCTGCAGGAAGCCTCACAAATTGAGGCAGCCGTTCCCGACGGCAGGGGGGGGAAAAGGCAGGGAGGAGGCAGCCGTTCCCGCGGGGGGGGAAAGGCAGTGAGGGCCCGACCAACCGACCGACCGACGGCAGCAGCCGTTCCCGCCGGCGGGGGGGGGGGGGGGGGGGGGGGCTGCAGGAAGCTTCAGAAGTTGAGGCAGCCATTCCCGACGGCAGGAGGGGCAGGCCCCTCCTGCCGTCGGTCGGGCCCGTCGGGAAACGGCTGCCTCAACTTCTGAGGCTTCCTGCAGCCTTCTCACTGCTGCAAGAAGCCTCAGTGCTGATCATGGAAGGGCAATGTGCTTTTATTAAAAAATGATAAAAAATGAACAGCTGCAAAGAACTACAAAAATGGCCGAGTGCCAATGTTTCCTTCACAGGGTTGCCGGCACGAAAAAAACTCATTTAAATGGTACCCGTCCCCTCCTACTTATAAAATCGGCGCGAGTGGTAGGCTCCGCCCCCTGGGCGCCGCGCCAAGCACACATCGAGCTGCAAAGCGCTCGAGAATAGCGTGTTTTTTTTCAGGCGCCGTTTTCGGCGCGAAAAACGGGCGCCCAGCTCGGAGGGGCACCTGTTTTGCCACGTGTGGAAACTTGGGGCCATGGTTTCCAGATGGCAGCTTTCCTTGAAAGGTGTCTGCCATTGCAAGAGTAACTGAACCTATTCTCCCAGAGCAATCTTGGTTTTTGCTAAAACAGAACTCCTTCAAATCTATGTGCAAAAACACAGAACCATGCACAAGCATAAAATGAATGATTGGCAAATTGTAACAAGTTTCAAAAATATCTAAGTAGTAAGATTTTACTATATTTTTTTATTCTTATAAGTTAAGAAACCTTTTGGTACAATTATTATACTTGTTAAACAAATTCCAAATCGCTCTTGAAACACTAAGCGACAGATGATTTACAGCAAACAACTCATAACCCCTCAACCATACCTGCTCAGTAAACAGGTAATTGTAACTTATATTTGGAAATATATACATCGACATCTGTTGGAAATCTGAAATAAAAACAAAAAATGCTGGAAACACTGATTAGGTCAGACAGCATGCTGAGAAAAGAAGGTAGGGTTAACAGTTCAGGTCTGTGACCCTTCGTCAGAACCCTATGATTGATGGTATTAGCAGCCTAGTATCATGACAGTCAGTTGTGTATCTAATGCGACACAAGTCAAACTTACCACGTCACTGTTCAGAGACACTCAAAAAGTAAACATCATTACCAGACTGGCAAATTCACTGTCACTGTACTAAAATTTCAGCCAGTTTCCCTTCTACAAATGGTCCAACAATGCCAGCTACTCTAAATACTGATATAATACTGTACAACTGCAGGCACCTCGCAACAACATACCTAAGTGATGTCTCAAGCATCGAGTAGCTCTGTGCAAACATTTACAATACCCATCACTGGGCAAATTTAATTTTTGTCATGGTCATATTTGAAGAAACATTTTCAGAGAGTAATTTTGACTAACTCATCAAGAAAAATAATTCCGTGGTTTACAAATCAATATCATTGTGATTTACAAACCAGGATTAAAAATCAAATAGCTTACTATTCGGCCATGAAAATTAAATTCACTGACACTAACAGATACAAAACAGCAGCCAAGTTCCAAAAGTTATTACTTGGCATCAATTCAGTGTTTCCCCACTGTTCTTTCCAGGAATTTGTTCCAGCCTCCCACCTACCCAGCCATCTTCATTTTGTCTCTGCATGTACAATGGGTTTACACAACAGGAGTGCAGCCAAATACAGACACATGGACCTCCACTCTATCAGCTGCACACTATAGCACAAACAAGTTCAGGGTCCAGGAACTGACAGTATCACAGATCCAAGAAGATGTAGATGAAAGTTTGTGCCATTGGGATAAGGATGTTCCATAATGTAAAAGGGGGAAATCAATTCCATATGTTTTCACTCTGTGTCCACACAGAAGTAGAGCCAGTTTGCCAGTCCAACTGCAAAAACACAAGTGGGCCACTGATGCTGCTCCCCGGAAAAGAGGATGCAGTGTCAAGTACAGTAACAAAAATGCCTAGTTTCAACAGAATTTTTAAAGCAGAAATGTGAAGCAAAGTGTATTCTTTGATGAATTACTATATAAGTAAGTTAGAATCTGGGTTGTGTAAGCTGACCTCCAACAGAGTCATTGCATGTGGTTTCATTGCTGCTTAGTAGCTTGGGGAAGAAAGGCAGTCAAGGTTCCTGCTCCAAAATGCTGTTTGGTAATCCCTACTGGAAAGTGCACGTGAATCTGAATCAGGCACTGCTGTGATGTACCTCTTCATCAATGAGCCAACACTCAGGGGTCAAGTTTCGGCCTGAGTTGCTCCTATTTTTTTGAAGCAACTGGTTTAGAATGGAGTATCTTAGAAATTGCAATTCTCGGCATTTAGATTGCTCCAGTTTTAGTCAGTTAGAATAGTTTAATTTTGGAACAGATTTTTTTATCCCAAAAGGGGGCGTGTCTGGCCACTTACGCCTGTTTTGAAAGTTTAGGCAGTGAAAACTTACTCCAAACTAACTTAGAATGGAGTACGTGTAGATTTTTGTACGCTCAGAAAAACCTTCCCTACAGTTAGAAAATCAAGCGTAGGTTACAAATCAGGCATTGGGGGTGGGGGGGCGAGGAGGGAAGTTTACAAACATGAAACACATCACTTTTACAAATAAAGAGCCATCAATAATAAATGATAAATAAATCATTAAATCAAATCAAAAAAAATTAATTAAAAAATCAAGAAATAAAAAATTACGTTTCTACTCACCGACTGCGGAACCGGGAGCCTTCCAACAGCGTGCTGGGATGGCCCCCCTCCCCCGCCGCCCCCTCTCCTCAGTGTGTCTCTCTCTGTCTCTGTCAGTATCTCTCTCTCTCTCTCTGTCAGTGTCAGTGTCAGTCTCTGTCTGTCAGTGTCAATGTGTTTCTGACAGCGAGGGGAG